>NC_090230.1:15900000-15997500 GCF_024489055.1 Chanodichthys erythropterus | reverse complement strand
AAGCCACCTGACCTGTCGTGGTTGCCCAAGCCACCTGACCTGCCGTGGTTGCCCAAGCCACCTGACCTGCCGTGGTTGCCCAAGCCACCTGACCTGCCGTGGTTACCCAGGCCACCTGACCTGCCGTGGTTACCCAGGCCACCTGACCTGCCGTTGCCGCCCCAGCCACCTGACCTACCGTGGCCACCCGAGCCACCCGACCTACCGTGGCTGCCCAGGCCATCTGACCCGCCATGGCTTCCTGACCCGCCGTGGCCGGCCGAGGCTCCTGACCCGCCGTGGCCGGCCGAGGCCCCTGACCCGCCGTGGCTGCTTGAGTTCCTGGACCTGCCCTGGAGACCTCCATACCTGCCTGCACATCCAGTATCTCCTGCCTTTAGGTCTCCAGGGCACCCACCCCCCCTCCCCAGTTGTGCCATCTACGGCGCGAGGACACGCCTTCCGGGAGGGGGACATTATGTCACGATCACCGTCTGTTCCTGTCAGTTCCCGGACTACACTTCCCACAATCCTACCTGCCAGTCACATGTCCACTCTACACCAATCACCTGTCGCCACATACAGCCATGCACACACTCCTCACTAATCACTACACCCAGCTGCAGCTTGTTACCTGGACTATAAAAGGACTCTCGCTCACACCATCCAATCGCGAAGTCTTGATTACTCCTGTATCATTTCCGAGCATTATTATTCCTGTCTGCCTGTCTGTTACCGTTACTGCCTGTTCCTGTTTCTTGACCCGTTGCTGCCTGTCCTGACCCTTGCCTGTTATACTGTTCTGTGAATGATATCCGCCTGTCCTCGATCTACTGCCTGTACTCTGATTACGACTCTGCCTGTTCCTTGCTGTTCCTGTTTACCCCTGATCGACCCAGCCTGTACGACTATGCTCACATTGAATAAACGCTTGCAAATGGATCTCCGCCTGAGTCCTGCTTCGTTACAGGAAGATGGCAGCTTGCATCCAGTTATGCAAGGAAAGTAGACACAAAACAAACTTTAGAGTAAACTTGGCTGCTTTGTGTCCTGCAAAGGTCAACATTACTACTTTCGGTTTCATCTTAATATAGACTAATAAAACATATAACATAAAAGTTAATTTCACTTGGCAGGAGAGTAGCTTATTTGTGAAGTATATTTGGACCATCTGTTGTGAAAGCTGTAGTTGTGGAATTGTTATTCACTCTAAATGCATTGCAATAAAGATTGATTTAGCTTTGATACTAAAACAATTGAAAATGGGTTTGATTTGTGGAACTGTTTTAAATGACATCAAATCAAAACACGTGCTTCGATTTACAAGAATATGTATAAATTGTATTGCTTTTGTCCAATGACCTATTTTCAGTGGAAAATGTATGCATCCTCTATTTTTGTGTTATAGATTTAAATGGTCATGAGATGTTCTGGCTTTTTGGTTACAAAAAGACACTGTGTCCTTATTGTCCTAAAGAATAGTGGATAGTTTGATAATGTGTATGTGCAGGGTTCCTGGAAATCCCTGACATTGTATTTAATTTAACACGGCTGGTCCAGTGTCACACTGGTGCTACATAGACTTGTGCCGATATTCGGTAATGCGATAAATCGCGATAATGAATATGCACGATATTGTAATCGTCGGCACTTCAGAATACCGTAAATAATAATTTATTACCAATTATTAATTTTTTATGAGGCAATTAAGAATACTTTACCCATCAATCGTATAAAATGCACAACACCGCTGTATTCTGCGTCAAAAGGACACGCGCTCAGACGTAAACAATCCCAACGTGCACGAGAAGCACATGGCGGAACGAGTGAAGGAGACGAGCTGAATGAAAGTGCGCGTTCACTCTCTGACAGCAGAGGGCGCTGATGGAACAGCAGCGTGCAGCGGTTACCACGGAAACCGTGCAAAGTAACTGCGCTAGTGAAGTTTTTAAAATGCTTCAAACAGCCATTCATTTTTTTTGTAATCTCAGTGTTGTTCATCACAGCACCAAATACTGAATACTTAAAAAAGACTTAAAAGGATATTTATTTTCAAACCTAAACATTTTTATATTTTAATCAGGACTACAACATGCCCTAATGATTAGAAATGTTCTGATTATTTGTTATTGTTCAGTAAAACTTTGAAAACATACAGCTTTATTAGTTAACATGTTAATTCATTATCACTAAACTGACAATAAAAATACTTATTAAGTATTAATTATTATTAATTAATGTTAATTTCTTAGTTACTGTTTAATAACATTACTAAAATCAAAATAACTTATTTAATGGACCTGAGATAAAACTAACAATGATCAGTTGTGTTTCTAAACTAACATTAACAAAAAATAACACTTTCTGTAACAAATGTAGCTATTGCTCAATCTTAGTTAATGCATTAAATAGAGAAAAGTGTTATCTGTTGTTCTTTATAGCCTAATTCTTTTGCATTTTAATCTGTTTGAAAATTTCAGTCAGAGTTGTTTTTGTTTTATTACAAAAAGAGTTCTTAAACCTGTTAAACTATGACAAAAAATGGTTTTGCAACTTATTTTAATATTGTGATAATACCGTATACCGTGATAAAAGCTTCAATTAATCGCAACATGAAAATTTGATACCGTCACATGCCTAGTGCTACAATCTGTGTTATAAAACAGTTAGTTTTGGTTTCTTGAATTTGATTGACTGAGCAGCTCCTCTTATTAAAAGGTATAGCTGTCAACTTTTATGTTAAATTCTTAAACTGAATCTAATTTAATTAGAATAATAGGCTGTTACCAATCAAATGAAATCATCAGCAAAATCCATGCTTGCACTGCAGAGATGGAACAGAAGCTGCATCTGAAGTTGCATTAGGTGTATATTTTACCCCTTAATGCAGATCAGGGGTGGCATGGATGCATGGTTATAACTGCATAATAATGTTTTAAATGTAACATTTTGAATCTATAAATATGAATGGGAAAAAAAAAAAAAAATTGTTGAATAATTATGAAAGTCACTGTCTTAAAGAATGTGCCATGGAATAATTCGATTTGTTCAAAAGGTCTGATTCGTTCAAGTGACTGATGAACATGCGTGCATCTCAGTCGACTCCCTAGTTTCCTAGGTCAGGAATCAGTATATCATATACACAAATTCGAGCAGTAAGGACCCTCTCACACTACACATTGACATGACAACTTCCCTACTGCAATTTATGAACAACACAGAACTGATATCTTTATTATATTCTTTTTTAATGTTATTTAAAGTACATTTTGATAAATGCTTTGCTTGTACAACATTCCAGCAGTAACTAAATTATAAATGTTAGCTAGATTATGTTCATGACCTGTCTAGCGATGTAGTCTATGTTTGTTTCCCGACACAAATTAAATAGTATTTTAAAAAACATCGATCATGGATCAGTTTGTGTAGTGAGTTGGCTCACATGATTTATGTTTCGCACTTCAGAACTTCTGTTAAGGGAACATAGTGAGCATCGATGCTCCATGGTTTTCATGCTGCATTGTGGTACTTTTCAGGAAGCGAACATTTCAGTCCACTGGAAGGATTTTGTGATTGAGACGGCCCTAAAAATAGCCAACTCCCTGATCAGTGCCCTGACTACTGAACTAGGGAGCTGAATTAGATGCACCCTTTGTCAATGGGTAATTGAATCATTGACTGAATTATAACATGGATTAATTCAGTAACCAGTGAGACTATGTGAGACGCTTCAGCTGTGGATTTGATTGGAACTATTTTTGTTGGCGACATAGAGCAAAAACAGCGTCCTTGAACACATTTTGGTCCCACTGGCAGGAAAAAAGGTTGCAAACATACACTCACAAACTTCCCTAAGCACTTCCCCTTGGGGGATCCCTAATGCCATTTTGAAGTGTTGGAAAGGGAAGTTTATTTGGACAGACCCTCAACCCCTTTATTTTAACCAAGAAACGCATTATTCCCAGTTGAAAAATGTCACGTGTTGGCATCTAGAAAAATGGTAATTTTGACATGGCATGAGCGCAGCAACTCTTCAGGCAGATCCATAGACCACAATGCAACATGATTATGACATCACAGCAGATCATGCTTAATTTACCCCCACCCCACACAACTCTAGTGTGTGATATTGCAGTTATTTTGACATTTAACCACATGATACTTGTTGCTACCTTTTTTATTGTATTGTTATCCTTTTCATTTGTGTAATGTTTTATATTTTCTCCAACAGCCCAGCATACATACAGGCCAATAGAAAACTAACTCATTTTGTCCAAGAATGCTCTGATATAAATAATGATAAAACATTCATTTGGCTGAAGATTATGCAAACTGAAGGTGCATTTTGGGCTCATAATAATTCAAACTCCTTTAAGGCTATGAGGAGGACAGTGTCTTTCACGTCAGTGAAGACTTTTTGGATGTTTCTGGTGTCTGTGGCGCAGGTGAAGTGAGAGTAGATGTTTTTGGAGTTCTTTGTCTCGTAGGAAACTGCTTTGTGTTTATATAAACTTCTGATGAACACCATGGCATCTTGAACATCCCGACGTTTACCTGAAGGTGGTGTCAAACCACAGGAAAGGAAAGGAAGAGTGAATCAGGTATGACAAACATGAGAATCACACATAATTCTGCCTTTCTAATTACCTTCAAATCCCGGTAAGTATGTTTTGAGATCTGAGAACTGAATCTTCTCAGCCAGGATGTCCATTTTGTTCAGGAACAGAATGACGGAGGAATTAGCAAACCATTTTGAGTGTATGGTCATGTAGAACAGTGACAAGCTTTCTTCCATACGGTTCTGTAGCCAAAGAGAGGAAGAGTACAAAGATGAACAATCTATCAGTATTACACAGGAAGGACAGAAGAGATAATAGGAAACATACATCTTTGTTATTCTCCTCCAGAAGTTGGTCGTACTCGCTGAGGGAGGCTAGAAATATGAGTGACGTCACATTCTCAAAGCAATGGATCCACTTCCTTCTCTGTCCCCTCTGACCACCGACATCTACAATCCTGAAAAGACAGAAAGACCAAAAATCAAGTTAAGTCCCATCCACTTTTCTATTTGATCTGGTGTGGTTCATTTGCAACAGTCCATAAAATCTGTTCTTTCTTCCTTTGTCACATTCTGAATCAGATAGCATTTTACCTTGATTTTCTCAAACATTTGGTCTGTCTGTATAATTAACTAATTTGAATGAGGATCCTTGTAAGTTATCTAAACACAAGAAACCACATACAATGTGTTAGCAATGGGTTGCAAAAAAGGTAATAAAAGTGCTGGATCTATTAAGTTATTTAATCAGAATAAACTCAGTTACATAGAAACCAAAACACAGGAAACAGAACAACCACAGTACATTGTTTTGGTGTAAACGTACCCTGAAGCAAAACACTAAAACAGACCAGGGGGGTGTTCCAGAAAGCAGGTTATGTGACATAGCTTTCACAGCCGTGTTATCTTTGCAAGCACAAACTGTTATTTAGTTTAACCAGTCTTTTAAAATTATATAATTAGCTTCAAACCAGCAATATAGTTTTTATTCACAGCCAGTAAAGATTATTCAACGAAAAATTATTGCACAACCACCCTAGCCCTAAATAGAGTCCGTTTCCATGGTGACTTGTCAATTCGTCGCTCTGTTGAGAATATCTTGTGTGTAGTACTGAAATAGTACACTTACATGTATACTTCTAGTACTTTGATATTAGTATACTTACTATATAAAGTATATTTAAAATATAATTGACATTTATGTAAGTATACTTAAAGGATTAGTTCACTATGAAATGAAAATTAGCCCAAGCTTTACTCACCCTCAAGCCATCCTAGGTATATGACTTTCTTCTTTTATTAAATAATAATATCCTGATGCATGCATTGAATATGGAAGGCAACTTGCATGTAATCTAGATATTTTACTTCATAACTTGTTAAAAATTGATATTTTCTACACAAATGCATCGCTTCGCTTTAGAAGGCCTTTATTAACCCCCCGGAGCCATGTGGAGCACATGTTTATGATGGATGGATGTGGATTGAAGCACTTTCTTCAGCTCATACTCATTGATCCCTATCACTGCCATTATAAAGCTTTGATGCATCAGGGTATTTATTAATATAATTCAGATTGTGTTCATCAGAAAGAAGAAAGTCATACACCTAGGATGGCTTGAGGGTGAGTAAAGCTTGGGCTAATTTTCATTTCAAAGTGAACTAATAATTTCATAAAATTAACTTGAATATACTTACTTTTTGTAAGGGGTAGCTGTGATACGTTGTCATTATTGTGAAATAAAATGACTCATGACGAGATTTTGGTCATATGACCAAACCCCTACTTCAAAATATCTTCTTTTGTGTTCCACAGAACAAATTATAAAGTGAAGAGGCTTGGTTAGTCATTGCTGTACCTGAGAGTCATCTTCTCCAATGGAAAGCAATGGTCTGTGATGCCAGTAGTGGGGAAACGGACATGAAGAATATCTTGATTTGTAGGGATGTAGCCTTCGCCTGTGATGCGGTCCAAGTTACCAATAAAGCTTTAAGATAATTCAAACACTTTTATTAAAAACCATACCATGTGCCGTGGAATTGGTTATGAAGGTGTTGTTTGCATAATTATTTGCATAATCATCTGGTGAATTGTCATTGGCATCAGGAAAAGACAGCAGTAAATAAACAAACATGCAGGAAGTCAGTAAAAGACAGGAGTTGACAGGAATTGTCTTGAACACACTTACTACTTAGTGGAGTCCAGTAGCTGATACTCTCTGCGTCGTTTGTAGCACATCTTAATGCCTTTATCTTCCCATAGGTTACGAATAGCCTCTACATAACTTCTCTGCAGCTGAGTTATCTGATGTATGTCCTGATCCTGGAACCACTGGGCATACATCTACAGATATCACAGAACTAATGAGACCACATTATAGTACAAGATCCGGTCTTTATTAAAAGTGCCCATATTATGCTATTTAAAGGTTCCTAATTTTGTTTTGGACATCTCCTACAAAAGGCTTACATGCATCCAAGGTTAAAAAAACAAACAAACAAAAACTTTTTTCATAATATACACTGCAGCATCACCTCTTTTCTCACAGTGTCTGAAACGGTTTGATAAAGGATACGGTCTCTCTAAACCCCTTCTTTCCAAGAGCCTACTCAGCTCTGATTGGTCAGAAGACCCAGTCTTTTGTGATTGGTCTACAGCTTACAGAGCGTGTCGGAAATGAAACACCAATTACCATATCTCACTTGATACACAGTGATACGAACTGTAATGATAGTGTTGGTTTTGCCGCTTTGACTGTCGGGAATAAGTCTGCTTCCCGCATATTGACCGCAAAAGGGGTGATCTCAAGCACCCTTCTGAAACCTAAAATAACAAAAAGGACACCCTATGGTCTTGTAGACTTCACGATCATGTGCACGCGGCAGCTATTGTAAGTTCACAAGTCCGTAAGTGCATATGTGCCATTTGGGACAGGGCCAGTAACTCCATTTATTGTGCACTTTGATCTTTGCAGACCTTTTACTTCCTCTAAGCTATATTAGAAAGGTAGCATCCGAAAAAGCATTATAGGGGCACTTTAAATTATTATGTTATTATGTATGTATAAATAATTTAATTTTTTTAATCTTTTATATTTATCTATAATAAAATATAGTTTATTCATTTATTTTTGCCAATCCCACCACCCATATGATTGTTGACATAAAATGGCCCTCATGAATCTCCGGGCTCTACAGAAACACTCTTGGTGTCTTGATCACCTCGTTCTTTGGGTTGGAGTAGGGAATCTTTAGCGTGCTCATGGCTTCTGTTATTGCACTCATTGCTTGGAAGATATTCTGGAAAACCAGTTTAGTGTAGCTGCGCTTCTCGTCTTCTGAGAAGCCATTTCCATGAATAATCCTCATCTGCTTCATAAACGTTGTCTTTCCGCTTTCTCCAGTGCCTAAATCAAAGCAAAAAATCATGTACTTCAGCATTGAAAACCTGCGAACAGGAAAACTGAAAATAAAGGTGCTTACTAATAGTGGATTACATAACTTTACACTGCTCTAAAAATAGTCACTTGCCATTAAGCGCAGTGGAATGCGATCTGTCCTGTATAAGAATAATATTTTTTTTAATTATTCATTAATTTAGTTGTCTTTACAGAAAGCTCAGCACTAGTTTTGATATTTCTTTGCTGTTCCTGCTTAGCAAAGATTAAAAACAAAAACAAAAACATTAAAATGAATTTGATCCCTGCTTGTCAAAAAGCAAAAACTTCATGAGATTTCAGGGTAAATATGAAAAGATGTATGATTGTCATTGTATTAGAAAATATAGCAAAATATCAAACAACCTCACAGCACAAGCACACTTTTCAAGCAAAACTTTTCACAAAAAAAGTCACCTGAGTGAAGAGAAACTAAAGTCAAGCATCTACTAAAATCACCTCAGGACCAGAAATGGTCTAATCAGCTCTTATATAATCACATTTCAGGAAAGTCCCTCAAGAGATGGTGTAACATACCCAAAATTACTTTACTGAAACAACATTTCATGCAGACAAAATTTACTTTCACTTCCAGAGGAAAAAAAAAACATGACGACTTAAAATGAATTAATATGTTTTAAATCAACTCTGATAAAAGACTGACAGAATCATCTCACCTAATAAAAGCAATTTGACTTCTCTCCGTTCCCTTTTCTTCTGCTCTGCAATGATGTGTTTGATTTCCTTATTTATGGCGATGGCGTTCCTGTCCTCTTCAGACAAGAAACAGATGCAACATCCACAATAGTAGTACTGCCCCATTTCACCAACAGAAATTAAGCATCTACAAAAACATAAATAATTCTTATAATTATAGCCTAATATTCAGTATTATATGTTAATTCCTTTTTATATGACCATGTAGGGGGTGAATTAAAGTCGACCGGGACACTTTTTCCAAGTCATCTCAATGGCAGTCAGTGTCCCATCAAGCTGAATTCACCCAATGTTTTTAAGTTCTTAGAGGTGCTATAGAGGATGTTTTGTTTTATACATTTTTGCAATATTATTTGAAACTGTCTTTAGTAACTGATAAAAGACTATTTATTAGGTGCACTGAAAGTAATAATATTAATATACATCATCTGTGCACGAGGTAGGGCCTTAAAAACATCAGTTTGTGTGATCATCGCGTAAACGACTGGCCCTCTGGCTTGTCAATCACTGCCGTGACGTTCCTTGTGAGAGACGTGCGCGCTCCAGTAACTTTCCACACTCCACAGGCGCTGCATGCAATGTTTTTGTCAGGAGAAACAACTGCAGATTATTGAGTTACCCGCGGTGAGTCCGACATAATGAATTCACTAACACGACACAGCGAATGCCGGTGGTAAACAAACACTCGTGTTCCAATACTCGTGCATGAGTTTTGGGAGGCGTTCCCTCGAAATGAGCTGTGAAGGAGGGGGGTTGTTCTTATGCCGCATTCCAGGCAACCTGTAACCCATGTTTTTCCAACCTTCTACCCGTGAAAGTGCACTGCAACGGCAGTCAAACCCGTGACTTTCCACCCGTGAACTCGTACTAGATCGATGTACTCCCAGAGATGGGCATAAATACATGGAAATGTATTTAAAATACAAATACAAAATACTGTGTGGGAAAATGTATTTAAATACAAATACAGTATTTTGTATTTTGAAAATACACAAAATACATGTGAAATTGAAGATTCAGTGCAGGTATCCCTATTAGGCTGAAATCTATCTGGGCCTATTCTGAATGCAAAAAAGCATTTAGATGTGTGCAACTACTTAGAAACTTACCTCATTTCTGCTCTCTCTGTCATTCTCTCTCTCTTTCTTAAGTGCTTGCTTCCTTGCTGGTAATTACAACTTATGTAGTGCAAAATAGCAGTCATTTACTTACTTCTGACAAGGTTACAATGTAGTCTATTACTTATGGTGAACACTACTAAAAAAACTGTAAAACTGTGGGAACCTTTTCTGCTATATAGCAAAGAATAGGGAAGGGTGATATGACCAAAATCTTAATTTTACTTCACAGTAACAATATATGGCATGGTTTCACAATTATCAATATCAGTTTTGATAACACAGCAAAAACTGAATTTCAAACTCTTTTGATACTTTTTTTATGCAAGTAGTATAGTAACTTTTATATTTATTTAATGTAAAGTTTATTTGTTTCTATATACATAATTAAAAAATATAAAGTTTATCTAAAATAAAATTTTTTAATTAGAAATCATTTGGCGCTTTTTTTTTGGGTGAACAATAAAACTAAAAGTGTAGTGTATCTTTCATCATTGTCATCACAAATGCACACAATCACTACACTAAACTGATGAAGACAGACAATGATTAACCTAATTATTTCGTTTCTACATAAACAAACATTTGCATAGATGGGTAAACACAATCACAATTTGGAAATGTGTCTGTTACATTTTCATAAAGCACCATGTTTGTAAAATTTAAAATGATTACATTTACAAAATAAGCCTGCATAGCAGAAATAATGAATAAAGTAATGGTCGTGTTTAATACAATCGTTAATTGAAATAAAATAATTAATGAATTAAAAAACATATATAACACAGTATTGTTCAATTTAGTGTTATACATATGTTATCATATTAATATGTTTTGTTCTAATGTCACAAGTCACAATTTCAAGTTTACTGGTGATGAAACCCCCCTGTTTTACCCTGGTCGTTCACACCTCTGAGTTTCAAAAAGTCTGTGAAAATGGGCATGTAAAGCTCTGAAAAAGTGGGAGTGTAGAGGGGGAGAAGAGGGGAGAGAACAACCAATGAAGCACAGACATACAACACACTCATTATAAAGAATAATGAATATCAATATATGAGCACGGAGAAAATGTCAACAAACTCCCAAGCCCAAAGGAGAAATGCGAAAGAATATTTAATAGGGCTAATAATAGGTTACTTTGATTACGTTTACGAGCACTGCAGTCTCAAAATCAGTCTTTTAGAATAATCGTGTCGTTGCGTTCAGATAGGCTACACCACTGTATCAGTGTCCAGTTTGCACATATAATTCATTTGAAGAAGACTTGATGAAATGTGTGCATAACTACACCGTGCTGGTTAATGTTTGGTGCAGGAGAATGTGTGAAATAAAAACTTTAAACACGGATACTTTATTCTGTATGAGCTATGTGTCACGTGGCTAGTGTTGTTAAACTCATCGTGGAGCTCCGTGCTGAAACCGATCATATGCACGCTCCGCGTGTTTATCAATCACAATTCTATTTTTCATGTGTTCGTATTCAAACTTCAGTTCTGACCGCATCGCGGGCAAAATACAAACAAGACATGTGCTGCTGTGCTGAGGAAAACAGCCTACGGCTCGCGTGTTTGAACGCAGCTAAAGCAGGCAGAGGTGAATGAGCAGCACTTTTGTGACATTTGAATTCTCTGCTGTAATGCGATCTCACGCAAACATATTTTGCATTTGTGCTGGTAGATTACAGCAAAACAATCCACATGCACACAAACCTCTGCTCTGGTCGCGTCTCAGGAAAACACATTGTGTTGTAGCACTGAGGAAACGAACACCAACGATACGTCTCTGAATGACAAGAGACCGAGGCGAGAAAAGTGACACTTCCTCATATCGTATGCATACTACAGCGCAGTGATTGGATTGAATGAGCTTTATGTCATGAATATATGTCGAGAATCGCTCGAAGCGGTCTACGTCAGCATGTTCGAAAGTACACGATGACGTCAGATTTTGTGACGTTGCTCCGACTCGGCTTTTCAAACAGGAAGACAGAAATCGCTCTGAAAAATGCAAAAATAACTATTTTTCACTTATGAATAACATTAATGAGTACCTTTAGACTCACAACCTAATCGGTTTACATGTGAAGAAATCCATTTATTCACAAACTTCTCACGAGACGAGAGGTGTTTGACGAATTATTCGGCAAACTACTTCCTCTCATCGCTGCTTTTTGGTGGTTTGGAGAAGAATTACTCAGAGTCGCCCTCTGTCGTTTCACAGAATTATACAACGGAGAGCACGTCAAGCATAAAAGCCTCGTAGGTTTACTGAGGAGCACGCGCAGTAAGCAGGTTCATGGCGTACAGAAAGAATAAAAGGCTTCAACTGCACAAAGCTAAAGAGAAAGCGGAAAGTCCTATCTATGTAAACGATTTAGAAAAAGTTCCATCGATTCACAATTTACAATCATCGCTACGAATCTACGATATTGTCATATATCACCCACAGTAGCAGTTTTAGGCACGGGCGAGGGGGGGGTTGGACGGGGGATCCACACCAAGGCTGCGTTCCAGTTCGGTTTTTAAATGCCCTTCCCTCGCTAACTTCACTCGGTCTCGTTGACTCGGATGTATTTCAATGTAGAACCGCCACTGATCACCCATCCCTAACATGCAGTAAGGTTAATGCTTCAAACACAACTAGATGATGCATGAAAACAACACCCTGATAAAGAGGATGACTGTCTCAAAGTATTTTGAGTATTATGAAAATACAAAAATACTCATCTTAAATGTATTTAAATACAAATTACATTTGATTTTTTCCAAAGGCTTTAAAATACAAAATAGTATTTTGTATTTCAAATACGTATTTTAAATACATGTATCTGAAATACTGCCCATCCCTGTGTACTCCCAGTTATGGGTTGTGATGTCACATAGCCCGCGAAACAACAATGGCAGCCCCTACGGATGCGGTGTTTATGCAAGTGCATGGTAAAATAAAAGGTATAACAGCTTCTCTTGCCTTATGCTCCGTTTTTCTCCTCCGTTTCCCTCAAATAAGCAAGGAGTAAGCACCTTTGGCGATAGAAATAATTGTTAATGAGCATAAGCCCCGTACGGTCCGCCATGTTGGTTTGTTTACACTTTTACGCAGTTTGGCATGACTTTCATGGAACTACAAAGTTGTGAATAACTTGTGACTTATGGGCTCAAAAACCTGCCTGGAACACAGCATTACGCATGCGCTCATTTCAAAAACTCAATAACAGTCTTTGGTTTCTCGGTCAAACATCCTCTATAGCACCTTTAAATGTAAATTTTGTTAGTTTGGGTTTCTTGGACCTAGTGTGCGGGGAGCTGAAAATGGAGAACCGGGAGTAAAGTTTAAACGGAGTAATTACAAAATGTTTTGAGGCGTTAGGGAAATGTAAACCCGCTCCACTCTAATCCAAACCTGTTTTTAATTTGTGCCGTGACACGCCTGTAAATATTTTAATAGTTTTTTTTTTTTTAAACTCTAACGTTATATCAGGGCTGTAACCACCAGTGTGTTGTGACGATTATTCTTTAAAAAAAGGTGTAAAAGTTATTATTTTAGGGTGGTCTTACAGCGTTCGTCAACGTTAAAATGACTAAGGTGACCAATCAAATCCAAGAATCCAAGGGATTTTTACTGTAAACAGAAGCAGTGCGCGAATTAACGGTCAGTGCAAGGTATGGCTCTGGGTTTAAGTAGCTAAACATTTAATATTCAACTATTGTTTTATGATATAAATGTTAAATGTACGACGGTAATATCTAGTGATGCAAACTACTATTTTTTAAATTGAAAATATATATTAACGTGAGTCTGCATTTTGTAATTGAATGTGACGTGACAAATGAATGTGCATTATTATTTGAATGAATTTAATGAACGTAGGCTATGCCTGTTTTCCTGCTAGATTTTAAGTAAACTATTTAACTCAGACCTAAACTAGAACTTTAATCCTTAAACCTGAACTACAACAACAAAAAAATAGTTTTGTCCCCCACTCCCCCGTGTAACGTTACAAGACATTGTTACGGCCTAATATTTTTAACAGGTACGGAAGGGGTTTTGTTACACTCAAAATCGACATTCAGGTTAACCGCACTGTAGTGGGATATTGCTAAATAAAAATCAGTTGAATTTTTAATTGTTTATTATAGTACATGAAAGCAATATTATACTCAAAATCGATTGGTTATTAAGCACTCTTGCTTGTTGCTTAATTAAAATAAGCCAAACTTTTTAACATAATGTTTAACATAATGTGTAAATACAACCGACACTAATAAGTGTTAAAAAAAATAGCTCTACAATTCTGTGATAAAATGTAGATGTATTTCTCCATCTTTGACTGAAATGAAAATGTGAAAGTTCTTAAGTGGACAACAAATAAACAGTTGGCCTGTATTAAACAACAGCAAAAACTAAGTAAACATCGGTAACAAAGAGAATCACTCACCTTCATTCGTAAAACTATGGCGTGAAGCTGAAAACACTAGGCTATCCATCTTCCTTGAAACAAACAGTTGCTGTGGCACCTTGAAGGAGTTTCCCCAAGCCTAGTTTTCTGTCACTCGCACCACATTCATTCACTACAGATAAATCAGTTACACTTCCCGAAAGTCTGCCTTTAATGCATAATATGCCAGGTATGTTGCAGAGCAGAAGAGAAACAATGGCGAGTCAGTGGACATTATTCCTTCCGAAAATGAAAATTTTGTCATTAATTACTCACCCTCAAATGGTTCCAAATCTGTATGAGTTTCTTTCTTTCTTCTGTTGAAGACAAAAGAATTTATTTTAAAGAATGTGTGTAACCAGAATTGATTGCACCCATTGACTTCCATAGTAGGAAAAAAAATACTATGGAAGTCAATGGGTGCCATCAACTGTCTGGTTAGCCACATTCTTTAAAGACTTAGTTCACCCAAAAATGAAAATTCTGTCTATTATTATTACTTATGACAAGAATATTTTTGGTGCACCAAAAAACAAACAAAATAACAACTTATAGTGTTACAATATAGTGATGGCTGATTTCAAAACAAGGAAGCTTCGGAGCATAAATTAATCAGTGTGTTGAATCAGCTGTTTGGCTAGGAGTGCCAAAGTCACGTGATTTTAGCAGTTTGGTGGTTTGACACGCATGATTCGATACGCTGATTCATAATGCTCCGAATCTTCCTGAAGCAGTGTTTTGACATCGGCCATCACTAAATAAGTCGTTATTTTGTTTGTTTTTTTGGCGCACCAAAAATATTCGCTTTATAATATTAATATTGAACCACTGTACTCACATGAACCGATTTAAATATGTTTTTAGTACCTTTATGGATCTTGAGAGAGGAAATGTCATTGCTCCCTATGGAGGCCTCACGGAGCCATCGGATTTCAACAAAAATATCTTTAGAATATATTTAACCCTTTAAAATATCTTCTTTTTCTCATACAACCATTTGAGGGTAAGTAATGACGAAATTTTCATTTTTGGGTGAAATATCCCTTTTAACTAAAAGTAGCTATTGCCATAGTGTTTATTATCTGTTTATGTTGATTTATTACATTACTTGCAAGGGAGAACAGGGCTAGTTCTCACACAGGGAGTCTTAATAAGCTATGGGACTGGTTGTCACATTTGTTTCAAACAATTTATTAATTAGAGGTTCTTTTGACCAAAACAAGGGTTTACTGTAGTTTAAATGATTTATAATATTTTAGTTTTATTGTACTGTATATGTAGCAGAAAGTCAATTAAAAGTTGTGTTATGGCAGGTTCTCATTGTCCCTGTTTCCTGCGTTTTTGGTGATCCGATCACAAGTGGTCACTTTTTTTTAACAGCACCGTTATTGGGGCATGTTGTCACTAAAGTCTGAAACATTGTGTGCAATGAACTGTATCATGTTTTTCCTGGGCAATAATGGTCGAAATGAAAAGTTTTTTTTTCTTTGTAGTCAAGACTTTAAGACATGTGCCTATAGAGATTTTCAAAACTGATTTTCAAAAATAAACTTTCCCTTGAGAAATATTCAGTAGTTAGCAGTAACAATATTGTAATATAGAATTTAAAAGCAAATAATTGATAACTGAATTCGTTACCAACCACAGAAGAGATATCCTACTAGTCAACTGCTGAAATAGCTACTAGCAAGTATCAACTACAGGATCAGTATTAGTAACTTTTAGTTACTGGCTATAATACAATTATTTTGAACAGTTATACATGAATTAAAATAAGAAGTGAGAACACACCCCTGCCTTATTGATGTTAGTTAAATTGTCGCATGACTATTTAATTTACAGTATGTTGAATAACTGAATAAGAATTACTCCATATGGTTATAGATAAACATCAGATCTGCTTCTGCAAATGAATCCCAAAAGTGTGAGCATGTAAATCTTTTTATTTTTTTAACAAGATAAGTGTATTGAAACCCCTAATTACATTTCTTTTAAGCATGCCCTGTCACCAATAATGTAAAAAAATGTTGATCCAGCAAAAGCTGTTTTATATAATAGTAGTCTTTGAATGCAGATGGATTGGCATTGAGAACAGTACAGTCTTATGCTGACTGAGTGCAACTGAAGGTGCATTTCTGGGCTCATTATAACATTTTACACTTCTTTAAAACTTGTGACAGAACAGTGTGTTCAACATCCAAGAAGAGTATCCGGGGGTTAATGATCTCCATGGCACAGATGAAGTGAGAGTAAATGTTTTTGGAGCTCTCACTGCTACCTGCTTTCTGTTTATATAACTCTTCGATGAACTGCATGGCATCTTGAACATCCTGACATTTGCCTGAAGGTGGCGCCAACACACAAAAGAAACAAAAGGAAGAATGAATCAGGTAAGACAAGGAAATAGATAACAAAGATAATGCTGCCTTTCTCTTTAATTGAATGTGCACCAATCTACCTTTAAATCCAGGAAAGTATGTTTTTAAATCAGAGAACTGAATCTTCTCGGCCAAGATGTCCATTTTGTTCAGGAACAGGATGACGGAGGATTTAGCAAACAGCGGTGAGTGTATGGTTGTGTAGAACAGTGACAAACTCTCTTCCATACGGTTCTGTAGCCAAAGAGAGGAAGAGTACAAAGATTAACAGATTTATTACATAGGAAGGACAGGAGACATATGAGAACAAACTGACATGATGTAATACAGTGTAATACAGAGTGCCTGCCCACTTTTTCAGCGGATTGTAAAATAGTCTTTGTTAAAGAGTTTATTATATACACAGTGGCATGAAAAAGTATGTGAACCCCTTGCAGAATCTGTGAAAATGAGAATTATTTTAATAAAATAAGAGGGATAATAAAAAATGATTTTGAGAACTGTGAGGACAACTGAGGGACTCAAACTCAACTATTAAAAAAGGTTCAAACATTCACTGATGCTCCAGAAGGAAACACGATGCATTAAGAGCCGAGGGGTGAAAACTTTTGAATTCAAATATCAAGGTAAATTGTACTTAATTTTTCTTCCGGGAAACATGCAAGTATCTTCTGTTGCTTCCGAAGGGCAGTACTAAATGAAAAACAATGATATTTAAACAAAATAAGAAAAATTGTGACATCTTCATCCTGTTCAAAAGTTTTCACATCTCGACTTGCAATGCATTGTGCATCGTGTTTCCTTCTGGAGCATAAGACTCATTTTCACAGATTCTGCAAGGGGTTCACATACTTTTTCATGCCACTGTATAATACACACACACACACACACACACACACACACACACACACAAAACCAACCCCGAATTCCGGAAATGTTGGGATGTTTTTTAAATTTGAAAAAAATGAAAAAAACTAAAAGACTTTTAAATCACATGATCCAATATTTTATTCACAATAGAACATAGATAACATAACATATGTTTAAACTGAGAATTTCTTTTAAATTTTATGCACAAAATGAGCTCATTTCAAATTTGATGCCTGCTACAGGTCTCAAAATAGTTGGGACGGGGGCATGTTTACCATGGTGTAGCATCTCCTCTTCTTTTCAAAACAGTTTGAAGATGTCTGGGCATCGAGGTTATGAGTTTCTGGAGTTTAGGTGTTGGAATTTGGTACCATTCCTGCCTGATATCCAGCTGCTGAACAGTTTGTGGCCGTCTTTGACGTATTTTTGAGACCTATCGCAGGCATCAAATTTCACTCCATAGCAGGCAGGCATCACCTAAAAGAGCACCTAAAGAGGAGGGAGACCTTCCAGCGTGTTATCAGTGTTCAGTTCAAAAGCCAGCATCTCTGATGGTATGGGGGTGCATAAGTGCATATATGGGCAGCTTGCATGTTTTGGAAGACACTATAAATGCTGAAAGGTATATAAAGGTTTTAGAGCAACATATGCTCCCCTCCAGATGACGTCTATTTCAGGGAAGGCCTTGTGTATTTCAGCAGGACAATGCAAAACCACATACTGCAGCTATTACAACAGCATGGCTTTGTCGTAGAAGAGTCCGGGTGCTGAATTGGCCTGCCTGCTGTCCAGATCTTTCACCTATAGAGAACATTTGGTGCATAATTAAACGGAAAATATGTCAAAGATGACCACAAACTCTTCAGCAGCTGGAAAACTATATCAGGCAGGAATGGTACCAAATTCCAACACCAAAACTCCAGAAACTCATAACCTCGATGCCCAGACATCTTCAAACTTTTGAAAAGAAGAGGAGATGCTACACCATGGTAAACATGCCCCCGTCCCAACTATTTTGAGACCTGTAGCAGGCATCAAATTTGAAATGAGCTCATTTTGTGCATAAAATTTAAAAAAAATTCTCAGTTTAAACATTTATTATGTGATCTATATTCTATTGTGAATAAAATATTGGCACATGTGATTTGAAAGTCAATGTGAACATGTATGTTCCTTTAAATTCAGGAAAGTGTATATATATTATATATACAAACCGATTCCAAAAAATTTGGGACATTGTACAAATTGTGAATAAAAAAGGAATGCAATAATTTACAAATCTCATAAACTTATATTTTATTCACAATAGAATATTGATAACATATCAATATTGGAAGTGAGACATTTTGAAATGTCATGCCAAATATTGGCTCATTTTGGATTTCATGAGAGCTACACATTCCAAAAAAGTTGGGACAGGTAGCAATAAGAGGCCGGAAAAGTTAAATGTACATATAAGGAACAGCTGGAGGACCAATTTGCAGCTTAGTAGGTCAATTGGCTACATGATTGGGTATAAAAAGAGCCTCTCAGAGTGGCAGTGTCTCTCAGAAGTCAAGATGGGCAGAGGATCACCAATTCCCCCAGTGCTGCGGCGAAAAATAGTGGAGCAATTTTAGAGAGGAGTTTCTCAGAGAAAAATTGCAAAGAGTTTGAAATTATCATCATCTACAGTGCATAATATCATGCAAAGATTCAGAGAATCTGGAACAATCTCTGTGCGCAAGGCCGGAAAACCATACTGGATGCCTGTGATCTTCGGGCCCTTAGATAGTACTGCATCACATACAGGAATGCTACTGTAATGGAAATCACAACATGGGCTCAGGAATACTTCCAGAAAACATTGTCGGTGAACACAATCCACCGTGCCATTCGCCGTTGCTGGCTAAATCTCTATAGGTCAAAAAAGAAGCCATATCTAAACATGATCCAGAAGCACAGGCGTTTTCTCTGGGCCAAGGCTCATTTAAAATGGACTGTGGCAAAGTGGAAAACTGTTCTGTGGTCAGACGAATCAAAATTTGAAGTTCTTTTTGGAAAACTGGGACACCATGTCATCCGGACTAAAGAGGACAAGGACAACCCAAGTTGTTATCAGCACTCAGTTCAGAAGCCTGTATCTCTGATGGTATGGGTTTGCATGAGTGCGTGTGGCATGGGCAGCTTACACATCTGGAAAGGCACCATCAATGCTGAAAGGTATATCCAAGTTCTAGAACAACATATGCTCCCATCCAGACGTCATCTCTTTCTGGGAAGACCTTGCATTTTCCAACATGACAATGACAGACCACATACTGCATTAATTACAACATCATGGCTGTGTAGAAGAAGGATCCGGGTACTGAAATGGCCAGCCTGCAGTCCAGACCTTTCACCCATAGAAAACATTTGGCACATCATAAAGAGGAAGATGTGACAAAGAAGACCTAAGACAGTTGAGCAACTAGAAGCCTGTATTAGACAAGAATGGGACAACTTTCCTATTCCTAAACTTGAACAACTTGTCTCCTCAGTCCCCAGACGTTTGCGGACTGTTATAAAAAGAAGAGGGGATGCCACACAGTGGTAAACATGGCCTTGTCCCAACTTT
Source organism: Chanodichthys erythropterus (assembly GCF_024489055.1). NCBI lineage: Eukaryota > Metazoa > Chordata > Actinopteri > Cypriniformes > Xenocyprididae > Chanodichthys > Chanodichthys erythropterus. The sequence continues at coordinate 15,977,412 of NC_090230.1, read as the reverse complement.
TTTGAGATGTGTTGATGCCATGAAATTTAAAATCAACTTGTTTTTCCCTTAAAATTATATTTATATGTCATCTATGTTGTATTCTGAATAAAATATTGAAATTTGAAACTTCCACATCATTGCATTCTGTTTTTATTCACAGTTTGTACAGTGTCGCAGCTTTTTGGAATCGGGTTTGTATGTATGTATATATATATATATATATATATATATACACACACAGACATTTCAGTATTTTGAAACTGTAGGGAGATCGACTCGTCAATCGCAGCTCTTCATGGGAGTGGGCAGAGCTAAAGAGCTGTTTTGGATCATGTTGCTTTCTTCTGCTTTCTGATTGGTGTAATTTTCTGTACAGCATCATGGGTAATGTAGTTTTTCACCAGGAATTCCACCATTTAAAATGATTTTAAAAATAAGCTGAAATAACGTGGCCTGACAGCTTCAGCAGAAGCAGATATCACAGATTAACAACCTCACAGTATGTATGTCTTTTAAGAGTTTTTACTTTCAGGACCTGACTGTTGCACTCTATAGTATGCTAGTATGTTATTCAGAATTCAGAATGTTTAGAATGGAATACTAGATTACTGTTTGCTATATACCATTTTTAAAAAATAGCAGGATTGCCAACTCATAACATATACGCCATCTCATGAATTATGGTCTTAACCTTTGGTCAGATGAAAAAAGATGCCAGCTGAGCACACAACATTGTGGGATATGTAGTTGGTCATATGGGTACTTTATAGTTAAAAGTTTACCCCAATGGTCAAATTTGCCAAAATGTGAAGTGTGCAACTGATGCAAGTACAGTATACCAAAATGCAATACACTCAACTTTAAATTTGGCTAATAAAATTACAATTATTTGATCAGACTGCAGATAATTTTGTATCTGAATTTCGAATGCCACTTAAAAAAAACAAACAAAAAAAAAAAAAAACGAATTGGTTGCTTTTCAGTCAGGTGATCTTTCCTTTTGGCCACTTAGAATGCAATAAAAATTTAAACCAAGAATGTATACTCATATTACTATCAATGGGAGAAAGTGCAACCAATGTTAGAAACTCCGGAGGCCACAGAAACAACCAGTGTCCTGAGACCCACACTTAGGACTGCACATGCACATTGGCTGGACCAACTTGAAATATATGCTTGTTTAATCTCAGTTGGAAGGCTGTGTCTTAGTACGGCTACATTTCTTGGCTGCCACGGCATCAAGCTCAGTCAAATTTTAAAGGATCTTTTGAAGGCAACCTTTGTTTTGCATCTTTAATTTGGCCTGTTTTGAAGGATGCATCAAGTGTATCCATCAAATCCTCCAAACACCCACAATCCTTTGCATACATTCCAATTCACAAAAAAAGAATTAGCATAAAATGAATCGGCACTGAGCTTGTCCAGTTTCACTATGTAATTCAAGAGAAAAATTAAAATTTGGAGATAAAGGCACTGTTTTGTTTTGTTGTAAATTAATCACATAATGCTAAACTGTGCATAATGTAAACTACTGAGAGCCTGGATTTCTTTGGGGAAGAAGAGAGGCAAAAACATACTTTCTTGTTATTCTCCTCCAGAAGTTGGTCATACTCGCTGAGGGAGGCTAAAAATATGAGTGATGTCACATTCTGAAAGCAATGGATCCACTTCCTTCTCTGCCCCCTCTGACCACCGATATTTACAATCCTGAAAATACAGAAAGACCAGAAATCAAGTTTAGTAACCTCATCCACTTTTCTACATTATCTGTTGTGGTTCATACTAGGCCCGGATTTGTCCCTAAAAACTTTTCCTTCCTTTCTGTCACATTTCATAATGTCTTCCAGTAGCAGCTCCTGACTATAAATTCAGGTGGGGCAGATTTTGGGTCTTTATATTTTGTTTTGTAAGCTTTATATTCTAATGCAGACACACTTTTGGCAGCGGTCTAATGTCCTTGCGTTATTCAGCCTGAGGGTGGCGCTTTAAAGTTGCTTGATAGGCACACATAAGCTGTGTCCCAATTCAGGGGCTGCGTCCTCCAGAGGTCGCATTTGAAGGCTGCGTATGTCATTGAGTAGGTCTCATTTAAGAAAAGTAACCGTAATAAAATTGACTGTTATTCCTTGTGAGGTGTAAAATACTGTCATTTCTTTCTTACTTTGCAATCTAATGGTTACTTGTCTTAAATGAGACCGCCCCAATGACATTATGCAGCCTTTAAATGCGACCTCCGGAGGACGAAGCCCCTGAATTGGGAGAAAGCGATATCTTAGTGCACCAAAAATGAAAGACAGTTCACCAAAAAATGATTTACTCACCCTCAAGCCATCCTAGGTGTATATGACTTTCTTCTTTCAGATGAACACAATCGGAGTTATATCATAAAATATCCTGACTTCCAAGCTTTATAATGGTAGTGAATGGCATGATTTTGAAGCCCAAAAAAACTGCATCCATCATAAATGTAATCCATATGGCTCCAAGGGGCTAATAAATGCCTTCTGAAGCAAAGCAATGTTTTTTGTAAAAAAAATATCCATACTACAAACATCTGGTGGTGCACTTACAGTATGCACGTTCTCTTCTGATGACAAAATTAGCATCATGCATACTGTACGCTGACCCTTGCATACACATAAAAAGTGAAGTATACTTTGGACTTTAGTATCATAATACATGCTTGACAAAGCCACACACCAAATTTGAATATATCCTGCTCAATTTACGACTTAAAATAGTCGAGAATCTGAAAAATATTTGCTGCAGAATGCTGAACACGTTTGCAATTTATTATTTATTCAGTTTATGAAGTCTATCTACCTGTCTTTACAGATAAGCGCGCCTGATGTCTTCTTCTGAATCAGATAGTGGCTCACTTTATAAATGACGACAGAATAATTACAGTGTTTGGGTGCATTGTCCTTTTAAATGCCAGCATAAACTTCCATTGCCGTACCTCATAGTTAACCTCCCCCTACTAATGCACTGCTCTGTAATGCCGTTGGTGGGAGATCGGACACGTAGAATATCTTGAATTGTAGGGGTGTAATCTTCAGCTGCGATGCGATCCAAGTTATGAATAAAGCTTTGGAAACACATTTGTTATTACTATTAATAAAAATAATGCAATAGCAAATATCACTTTGACTAAAAATCCTAGAATGTGATTTTGAAATGGTTATGAAGCAGGAAAGGAGAAGATAAAGATGCAGGAAGTCAGTAAAAGACAGGATTTGACAGGAATTGTCTTGAACACACTTACTACCCAGTGGAGTCCAGTAGCTGATACTCTCTGCATCGTTTGTAGCAGATTTTAAAGCCTTGGTCTTCCCATAGGTGACGAATAGCCTCTACATAACTTCTCTGCAGCTGAGTTATCTGATGTATGTCCTGATCCTGGAACCACTGGGCATACATCTACAGATATCACAGAACTAATGACTCAAGAGACTGCCAATTTATTTTTACTATTTTAATATATTGTATATTTATTCATGATAAAAAGAATAATTATTTTTAATTTATTTTTTTGCCAATCCCACCACCCACAGGATTGGCCCTGATGAATCTCCGGGCTCTACAGAAACACTCTTGGTGTCTTGATCACCTCGTTCTTTGGGTTGGAGTAGGGAATCTTTAGCGTGCTCATGGCTTCTGTTATTGCACTCATTGCTTGGAAGATATTCTGGAAAACCAGTTTAGTGTAGCTGCGCCTCTCGTTTTCTGAGAAGCCATTTCCATGAATAATCCTCATCTGCTTCATAAACGTTGTTTTTCCGCTTTCTTTTGTGCCTAAATCAAAGCAAAAAAAACATGTGCCTCAACATTGAAAACCTGCAAACAGGAAAACTGAAACTAATCAGGACCTGAATTTCAGCGCGGTATCCCAGCTAGTAGAATTTTGTCATAAGAATATTCTCTAAATATTCAGTGTTAGTTCTGGGAATGTAAAAAATGTCCAGGAACGGACAGGTATAATGGTATAATGTTCCTCAAACGTTCTTTCAACTTAATTTTGATTTAAAATTCAACATTTTAGGAACGTTGATTTGTAACATTCCAAATAACTGAAGATATTCAACTGAAGATCTGATTAAACAAGTACTTTTTCAGCAATCGCAGAAAACATTTCTGCATTGATAAAGCAAATCAACATGTCTGTTTTAAGTAAGTTTTCTCTGTACTGCCTGTTACTATCTAACCTATACTGAACATATCTCCACACCATTTTTAGAAGACATTTTTAGGACTGCCAGCAAAAATCCCATTTTTTTTTTTTTTTCAATTTCCAGATTTTATCCAGATGGGTTTTTGAAAGTCTGGACAGCAATTTTACAGATGCCTCTCAGTCTGGATGCTCTGGCTGCGCAAATCGGATTTCTTTTGCGTCACTCTTAATGCAACACATAACGATAACATCAAAACTGACAGAAATGCCGGTATTATATAAGTATCCATACGGTGTTGAAATAGTACGTCCAAAGATTTTGGCATTTTCCTGTGCGACAGAGGAGTTCTGCAACCGCAACTCACAGTGCACTTAAGCACTTATTTGGAGAGCAAGATGGTGCACCTCCATTTTTCTAGCATATGTTTTGAAAGCCTCGTCACATACACAGCAAAATCCCCAGAGTTAAATCAACTCTGCTCAGAGTACATATGGTCCCTCTCTAAATAGTGTTAAAGTAACACTGAAGCAGAGTTAAATTTAATGAGATGGTTAAGCAATTTAATTAAGTAATGATTGTGCATTAGTGATGAACACCTGCTGTTAACAAGCAGAATCACTGAAGAAATAAGAAAAAACACAAGAACTACAAGTGACTTACAGCCTTATTAATTGCTTAATTATCTCATTAACTTTAACTCTGCTTCAGTGTTACTTTAACACTATTTAGAGAGGGACCATATGTATTCTGAGCAGAGTTGATTTAACTCTGGGGATTTTTGCTGTGTACAAGTACGTATAAGTTGTTACTAAAGCAACCCATGCCGTTAGGTTGGTAATGTCTGGACACACACATCTTATTTGATTACTTGCAATTAATAGTGCAGACAGTCCGCCTGAAAAGATAAATCTGATTTGAGGGGAAAAAAACTGATCTGCCTACAGTCTGAACATACTCTAATTCTACTTTGGGTTGAGAAAAGCGAATTTAGTTTTTAGAGTCACAGGTCTAAACAGCTCTTAAATGATCACATGTCATAAATGTACCCCAAAATATGATGTAACAAACACAAAATGGCAACTATCTAATGCCCTAAGTTTACCTTCACTTTTAAAGATGAGACCAGAAAAGACAAAATAATATTTCTCAGTTTTCCTTAATTGGAGGAATCTATATTTTTGTGAAAAAGTAAAAATAAACACACATAATGACTTAAAATGAATGAGATCATGTGGAAGTTGATGAAGGACTGATAGAATCATCTCACCTAATAAAAGCAATAGAGGTTGTTTATTTTCTCTTTTCCTCTGCTCAGCAAGGATGCGGTCGATTTCCTTATTTTTGGCTATGCTGTCCATTTTGCTACAACCACAGTAGTAATAATCTCCCATTTCTCCAGCAGAAATACAATAACTACAAAAAAACAATAACATTAAGCATTTTTTAAGCATTGTATTGTATTAAAGTCCCCCTGTAGTCAATAATTTTATCCCTGAAAACTCATCTTTGATCACCAAAATGACATATGAAAAAAAAAAAAATGCCTTAAAGGGTTAGTTCATCCAAAAATAACATTTCTGTCATTAATTGCTCATCATGTCATCCCAAACCTGTAAGACATTCGTTCATCTTCGGAACACAAATTAAGAAATTTTTGATGAAATCCGAGAGCTGTCTGACTCCTCCATAGACAGCAATTTAATTACCACTTTCAAGGCCCAGAAATGTAGAAAAGACATTGTTAAAATAGTTGACGTGACTGCAGTGGTTTAACCTTAATTTTATGAAGCAACGAGAATACTTTTTGTGCACAAAAACAAAACAAAAATAACGACTTTATTCAACAAATTCATCTCTTCTGTGTTATTCTCCTATGCTGTTTATGTCCAGCGCTTCCAGGTTCTACGTCAGAACGCCGACTCATTATTAGGGACTTTAAGCAACAGCTGTTGATGGAACAGCAACGATGACCGGAAGTAAACTGTCAGCTGCCGTAGCTAAAGAATGCAAAAATCGCTAAGCAACAACAAAGAAGATGGCGTGGATCTTTTAATCTTTTGACATAGTAAGCAATACGTTACATGTAAATAAAAGCAAGAGAATGGTTGCTTTTGGCATTAAATGACATACATATACAACCAAAATACCACATAACCATAGAACATAACATTTACTTATCTAGTCTGTCACGTATTATTGACTACGGCAAATCGGCTACTCTCCCGTAGTAGACGGTTACAGTAGAACGTCAAGAAGTAGCAGTTAAATTTGCGCATGCGCAACAGAATGCCGTTGCTATTGTATCAGCAGCTGCTGCTTAAAGTCCCTATTGGCCGGCTCCTGCATCAGCATCACATGCAAGCATTGTGCTGCTCATGTGAACAGCGTTGGCCAAAACTGAGCTGGCGTTCTGACGTAGAACCATGCAGAGCAGTTTGAGCCAAGTGATTACAAAACACTTCGAGCAGGAGTTAAAATGTAGACCCGCTCCACTCATAGGCTTATCCACACCAGCATTTAGTCTAAGTGTTGCGAGGTGACATGCAAATCATCTGAAACTTTTTCGTTGTTGAAAAAAAAAATACTATCTGGACTTTTTTGTGTGGAAATTATTTTAATTACTTGTTTAAATGATTGATAATTAGACATTCTGTCTGCCAGAGCTGCACAATTATTCGTGTTTTAATTGTGATAGCGATTATGGCTTCTATCGATTAATTTAAATAATCCTTGCAATATTTGCCACACTGATTATTTGTCCTGAAAAAAAAAAAAAATCTTTTTTCTCATTTCCATTATCTTGCATTGGTAACAAGCCTCCACTATCTTTGCTGGTTGCCAGATGTCACAAAGATAAATCCCCCAAACGGGGCTTTTCTCGATGAGATAAAAAAAGTTTTTTGGCTTTTAGTATGAATATGTTAGTCTTACTGTTATTTATAAGCTATGTACTCCAAAACAATGACAACATTTGCATTTAGAAGGTATAAGCATTCAAAACTTGCAGTCTCTCACTTTTGCCAATATGCTGCACTTCAGCTTCTCATCAGATTTTCTGACCAATCAAATGCTTTCTAGAATCTACATTGTGAATATAGTGCAGTATATTGGGGATAGGGAATGATTCAGACAGTGTAAATATGCTTTCCATTGGGCCAAATGAAGTGTGGTTTCACAAAGAGTTGTCAAAAGTACCGACTTCAGTACCTATCGGTACTGAATTTTTAAAAAAAGTGATGCTTTGAGCAATGTTGAGTGGATTCGTAAACACCTCTGATTGGCTATTGTGTTGACACGCTCATCAGATATGTCTGTGATTGGCTACAGTGATCAACGCAATGATCAAATTGCGTAGATGAACAGAGACGGTCACGGGGCCTTGTTGTGTAGTGTGGGCTGACCCATAAAAGTGCTTCATAAAACGCATGTCCTTAGAAAGCTTGGGCCCTGCCGCATACAACACAACAAGACTCTCAGAGGAAAGACGGCAATAAGATACGTGGAGGAAGAGAGCCTTGCGTGACCAAAAAACACTGTTAACCTTCCACTTCTAGCTCGGTAGACTCTCCACTGCTCCGTCTGAAAGCTGACAGGAAGTTTTCATCTCTCAGGGTTTTGGGGGGTTTGAAAAACCATGTTCTCACAGATCAACACATTTTAGTTTTTACTAATATGCTCAGTGTTTATTCTAGTAAGTCAAGTCCTTTTTGAGGTTTCTAATATCATTTGTTTTCTTTGTGTTGTTCCACAGAAGTTCTCAAACACTGATTTCCTCCCCCAAGGTCTTTCCAAGAAAAACGTCAGTTTGGGATGTCTGGTTAAACCGGATTTTTAAAGTGTGGTTAAAAAGGCCTGATATGACTTATTTGAAGCCTTTGCTGTCGCTCTGAATATTTGATTAACTTGTTAGCGTGACAACCTTTCCTATCTTGATGTCGTTTCCTTCCAAAGCAGTGTGTCAGAAGAGTTTGCTGCATGTGATCTCAACGTTCATGTGAGATCTGATGTTTGTTCAAACACTAGTTGGAATACAAAAGATAAACGCCCTCTATTTGAACCAGTTTTTTTCTGATTACACTTTTTATTGTACTAGCAACCAATTCGTTAGATTACTTTTGTAATTTGTTTTGGTAAAATGTCCCTTTAAATTTGTCAATGTTTTCTCCTCCTTGCTCATTTTGTGGTAAAATATTTCGTTTTTTTCATTAACTTTATTTTGATGATTCGTTTGTTTTGTTTAGTAGTTTTGACAATTGTTTGACATTTAAAGCAGTCATGAAATGAAAACTCAACTGTTTTGTAAATGCTTGGTATTGATCTAATTGCGACCGATATATGTATCTAACTTTTTTTTTTTTACCTTGCAGGTTTTATTCAAAATGTCATAACTCAAACTTCTGGTAAACAGACTTCTCTCTGGTGATGTATGCAGGGCTTCTCCAATCATTTTGTCCACTCAAACTCCTCCCCTTTCTTACTATTGACTGCAAGCTGTGATTGGCTACAATGATCAACGCACGGCAGCGTTTGAAAGGACTGGTCCGCGATAGACGCCTGCTTTCAAACGCTCCCATGTGTAAGCGCTTTTTTACAGCGTTGATCATTGATCCGTGAACACAGTAGCCAATCAGAGGTGTTTACGAATCTGCTCAACAGCACTCAAAGAGTCACATTTTTAAAATTTCAGTACCGACTAGGTACCGTAGTCGGCACTTTTGACAGCTCTAGTTTCACGTTAATGAACTGCTGCAGCGTGCACACAGTCTGCTTCGGTCCAGAGACATGATAGCACAGAGTGGATTATATGAGCGAGTCGCATACCAGAAAGTGTATCGGACCCATTTTAATTCTGCACAGAATGATCATCTCACAGAGAGATTAGGAAGAAACTTTACCGAGCTCAATGGCTCTGGCCAAGATGTCATATAAACTAAATTTTTAGCAATTTTTAAAAAGGAGAGGAGCTGTTTGATATGTCCTGCCCTGTCTTCCTGTTTCAGTGGAAATTACGTCAACACATTGAATAATGCTGCGTGTTTCAAGGCACTTCAGTGGGCCTTTAAAAGGATACATTTTCTGCCCAGTGTTTTACTTAATCTTCTCAATCTGAAAAAAAAAAGCGCTGATGATTTGTGTTTCTTGAGGCCGCGTCTGCGGGTTTCTGCTACTAAATCTGTGAGAGAACCTTCTCTGTGACGAACTGTGATAAATCCAAACAATGCTTGATTATATTGTTTGCGATCATGGTTGGTGAATAAATGAAACCTCTACAATACAAAGTAAAAAGGTAACATAATTTGTTTTGTTTATTTTGGAATTAATATTAGCAATTTCACTTTTTCACGTTTTAGATTTTGAGAGAATCTTCTTAAAGGTGCCATCGAATGTTTTTTTACAAGATGTAATATAAGTCTAAGGTGTCCCCTGAATGTGTCTGTGAAGTTTCAGCTCAAAATACCCCATAGATTTTTTTTAATACATTTTTTTAACTGCCTATTTTGGGGCATAATTAGAAATGCACCGATTCAGGCTGCGGCTCCTTTAATTCCTCACGCTCCCTGCCCCCGGAGCTCACGCTTACCTTAAACAGCATAAACAAAGTTCACACAGCTAATATAACCCTCAAAATGGATCTTTACAAGATGTTCGTCATGCATGCTGCATGTATGCATCAGATCATGTAAGTATAGTATTTATTTATTTGGATGTTTACATTTGATTCTGAACGAGTTTGATAGTGCTCCGTGGCTAACGGCTAATGCTACACTGTTGGAGAGATTTATAAAGAATGAAGTTGTGTTTATGCATTATACAGACTGCAAGTGTTTAAAAATGAAAATAATGACGGCTCTTGTCTCCGTGAATACAGTAAGTAACGATGGTAACTTTAACCACATTTAACAGTACATTAGCAACATGTTAACGAAACATTTAGAAAGACAATTCACAAATATCACTAAAAATATCATGTAATCATGGATCATTCATGTCAGTTATTATCGCTCCATCAGCCATTTTTCGCTATTGTTCTTGCTGGCTTACCTAGTCTGATGATTCAGCTGTGCACAGATCCAGACGTTAATACTGGCTGCCCTTGTCTAATGCCTTGAACATGAGCTGGCATATAGGGCTGTCGCGATAACCGCAATTTCGTAATACCGCGCTTTTTCCGAGCCAACCGCAGAACACTGCAAAAACCGCAGCAACCGCGATATTTGCATGTTTTCTATTTTTTGAAAGGCTATGTCCTTCTCGTTTTACACTTCATACACGTGTACTAAATATTAAATAAGATAATAATGATAGCATAATGTGTACCATGGTGATTTGTACAGAGGCTCCGTAGATTTGCACTAAACAAACCTAAACAGACAGTGAATGTGAGAGAGATCGACTGAGCGCGTGCGATTACCTGCGTCTGTCCTTCAGGCCGAGATATATTCGTGAAAAAAAGTTGTCGTGTCCAAGGATAGCGAAATCTCTGCCTTAGCATCGAAGCATTACTGGTCAGCTGAGCCTTATGAAGTGGCGCTCAACGTTAAAATGATTTCAACAGCTTGTTTCATTTCATCTCTCTTGGAATGAATCTGCGTTTTTGAACGTGCAGTTGAATGAACGGTTTAAAGACTCAAAAACAGTCCCTTGCCGCCACCTTGTGTCACAACAATGTAACTGCACTGACTGACAGCCCGTCTAGAACGCGCAGAGATGAGTAACGTTAGTTCTGCTTATACTCGTGAAATATCAGCAGAAAGTCTTGTTTAGTCAGATTCGATGATCGATGAACTATTATACATACAACAGTTCTACCATCTTATTGTCAGGTTTATGTTCTGTTTTTTAGACCCTTATTTTGACATTCTCTTTACTTCAATGCTCTTTTTAGTTTCGTTATTGAATATGATCTCTCTCTCTCATATATATATATATATATATATATATATATATATATATATATATATATATATATATATGGCGGTAATACCGCATATCGCGCTATTGAGCCACTCAAAAATACCGCAAGGGAAATTCCTTAACCGCGACAGCCCTACTGGCATATGCAAATATTGGGGGCGTACATATTAATGATCCCGACTGTTATGTATGTGTTATGTTGAGATTCGCCTGTTCCTCTGAGGTCTTTTAAACAAATGAGATTTATATAAGAAGGAGAAAACAGTGGTGTTTGAGACTCAGTGTATGCCATTTCCATGTACTGAACTCTTGTTATTCAACTATGCCAAGGTAAATTCAATTTTCCATTCAATGGCACCTTTAAGGTTTTACCAGGTTTTATAACATAGAGCAGATGAAAACTACATGGCTAAAAGAAAAAAAAAAGATGAGTATCGTTCTTTGAGGTCTGTCTGTAGGAATTTGCATTTGTTGAGCGATATGGATCATTTTGTATTAAAGGTGCAATATGTAAGATTTCTGTCCGCCAGATGTCACTAGAGGCCTATCAAAACAAAGGTGTAGCTTGATGACGCCAAGTTTGAGTGCAGAATCTTGGGACATGTGGTCTTCACATCACATCGCCGCTGGAGCGATTGTGCAACATACACTGCGAGCAGCGGAACTTTTATTATGCCGCAGTCGCCGGCATCGCTTCTGATTTTTCCGGTCATGAGTAAGAGGTAATGTTCATCATATTAGACACATTTGAGAGTGTTGAAAATGATGTTATAACGGTACTCTGTGCGTTCGCTCGGCGGATGCTGTGAGACACTTGTTGCACACTGCAGTAAGATAGATCGATTTAAGAATATCAAATTAAATGCTGGATCACTTGTGTTGATAAATGGCATTCAATTAATTTTATGTTTGATGTATTGTATGATGGATAAAATGCTGTATTACTGTTACTGAAAATAAAGCTGCATCTGATTATGATATGTTAGCTACTTGACAAAATAGTGTTTTTCTCTGAGGCATGGTAAAGACTAAACGTGTTGAGCTATATAACAATTAGTTTTCTGTCTATAAACGTAAGCAAACAGTTGTTCCCTTGTCTATGGTGTTACTTGGTTAAAATTTTCTCAAGATTTACAAATATTTGGAAACATATGGGATACTGTAAGTACTCAAGTGAACAAAATATATAACACTGGCCTAATGGTTTTTGGATACTTTACTGCAAAAATCTTACATATTGCACCTTTAATTCCCCGTGAGATGAAGCTATCATAGAAAAGACATACATCACCGTATTAAACAACAATTAAAACGGAGAAAACGGAGAAAACACAGATAATCACCCACCTTCATTGATAAAACCGACGGCGTAAATGGGAAACAAAATCCATCTTCCTTGAAACAAACAGTTGTTGTGGCACCTTGAATGAACTTGCACGTTCGTTCCCTACAGATGACAGTTGTACTTCCCGATTTGCCAGGTACGTTGCAGAGCAGAAGAGTAACCAATGGCAAGTCAGTGGACATTATCCCTCCCAGTTTAATAACTATTTAAAGTGAATTACACGTCTTTTTAACAAAAAGTAGCTAACTGTGTTTATTTTATGTTTACTTGCTAGGGGAGAATGGGGCTAGTTGTCACACAGGGAACTGTGGTTTATCACGTTTGTTTTTTCACAGTCTATTATTAATTAGGTTTTGTGTTGACCAAACAATGGTTTACTCTGTTAAATATTTATGTTCGTTTTATTGTACTGTATAATGTAGCAGAAAGTCTATTATAAGTTGTGTTGTGGCAGGTTCCCATTGGCCCTATTTCCTGCGTTTTCGGTGATCCGATAACAAGTGGTCGCTATTTCAAAACTATTGGGGCATGTTGTCACAAAAGGTCGTCAAAATTGTGTTCACTTTCCCTATTCTCTAGAGTAACAACTTGTCTAATTAATTTTACTAGTAACAATTCAATTAAAAGCAAATATTTGATAAATACATTCGTTTCCAACACAGAATAGATCAAGTATTTATATAGTAGGCTACATGCAACTGGATCAGTAGCAGCTTTTTCTAACTATAATAAATATCATTTTAATATTTATATACATATAGCCTATTAAAATTGGAAGTGAGAACAAACTGTCTGGACCCTGTTCATTAAAGTGATAGGCCTACATTTCTTAAGTGTTTAATTAAAAATGCCACAAAATGGGCAATTTTATCAATATGCCCCTATTATATAATTTCTGACTCTTTTTCTTCATGCACTTTCCACATGGTGTCGATAAAGAGCTTGGAATCAACTGCAAATCTGCACGTTAAGTCTCTCATAGTTTGACGATAACAACGTAGGCTATCTCAAGTCACGTCAACAAACGGAAGCACCACGTGTATAGTCTGTGAGTGGTTTGAGTAATAATACGCAATTGTATATATGCTTATATATATATAAGTTATATGAAACTATTAGAGGTTTTATTATTAAAATACACAGAGGATAGGACTTCACCAGATATGTTTGACTAGGAATGGGCGTTGTCCATTCAGTCGAATAGCAGGGTTTGTGGCGAGACACGCCCCACGAGCTCCACAGTCGTTCCTCCACCAACCTTGCCTTATTCCAGGCCCCGCCCCCTCGCGCGTTTCCACCTCTGATTGGCTCCGCGCCCTGTCACTCACGCTCCATTTTCCAGCTGTCGCAGCTCCAGGTTTGTCTGCGACTCACACCGGACTGGACGGTGCGATCATCTGGAAATTTTTTCACTCCGTCGATTTTTTTTAGGAGCCCACACCTGTGTCATTTTTTCGTCCATTTCTCGTCTTTAAATATTCATTAACCCCAATCGGATGCAAAGAAATGAGCGGTGAAATCAGCGCGTGGAGTGTAAATAAAGATTCCGGCTAGCTAGCAGGTTAGCCCACCCAATTAAGCTAGTTAGTGCGCTTAGCTAATTAACTTATCGGGTTTTGTATGCTCAAAATCAAATGTTTGGACTGTAGTCAGTGTTGTATGTGCACACGGCGTCTTTAAAAGCGCATATGGCTGTCTTCTGCCACCTGTCGCCGCCGTGTGTTAGCTAGAGATCCGGATAGCTGATGGACAGTGTTGCGGTGATTCTGGGCACTGGGGCGGTTAGCTTAGCGAGACAGCAAAGGACAGCACGGATGTCGTGGCAGGCTAGTTTGTCCCTCCGGGACTCTAGTTGGTAGTCATCACAGATTATTAAAAACGGGGCTTGGGTTGGTCTGATAGTGGGGAGATCTTTAGATTCACATCTGGCCTCCAATCTCCAGTCTTTGGCCTTGTTTGATAGACCCGTTTGTATGAGCAGGCTGAGGTTGTGGTGCTCTATTTTGCTTCATCGATTTACGTGTACCATCATAAGGCATCCAGGATTGCATGCTGCATTTTTAAACAACATTCCCCCAAATCCATCCTGTTCCTCTTTCGACACGGTTGCAAAGGGAAGCGGACCGTAGAAGTGTGTCAAATCAGGGTTGGGATCTCCAAACGCTGTGGTGATGACTCTGGAGTCCATGATGGCCTGTTGCATGAGTGAAGAGGCGAAGGAGTCCAAAAGAATCAACGCCGAGATCGACAAGCAGCTCCGGAGAGACAAACGAGATGCCAGGCGGGAGCTCAAACTCCTTTTACTGGGTAAGTGCATCGCTGACAGCTGCAGTGCCCGTCGATTATGGCAAAGAGATGCATGAGGAGGTTTGACATAAACGCGTATTGCTTTGTGGATCTAATGCATAGGGATGCTGACATGCGGTTTAAGTTGAAATATAAGGCCAAATGTGTTACTATCACTGCTTATATGTCATCACGTACATACGATTTCACTTTATATAATTCATGCACGTGTCGCATTGTGCTTTTAGGATTGTTGGATATTCCACGAAATGTAGCTTGTAAAAAATCCTGAATAGAATGCTGATGGAATATTTGGATCCATGGAAATATCAGGGAATTCTGTTTGTAAATGTTTTTACATTTTTGCTTGGTTACATGGGGAAAATATTTTAAAATATATTTCAATTACTTTTGTTATTCATGTGATTTTTACTTTATATAGTTCATGTATTATAGGCATTGTGTTTTTGGGATGTTCCACAACACATACTTGTCAAATCCTAAAAAGAACCCAGTTCTAATGGTTTCCAAGGATCAAACCTGCTTGATTAGGTAGAGAAAATGTATATATTTGGAAATTGGGGGAAAAAAATAAGATATATATATATATATAGATATATATATAGATATATATATATATATATATATATATATATATATATATATATATATATATATATATAATTATAGGGATTTATTTTTTTACATGGGGAAAATACCATAAGGATCAAACATGAATCCTCTAAGAATCAGAAAAGTTCCTATTTGATAGCTCAAGTCCTATTTCAGTTGTTCCCAAATTTTATAGTAGAAATTTCATGTGTGAAAGTACCCCAACAACCCGTTAAACGGTTACTGAAAGTCTAGATCGTTAATTTATTAGCAATGAACATTAGTAAGTGTTTTAGAGTCTTTGAGTTTCACGAGTGTCAGTTTACATTCATCTTGTGATCTGACCATTGGGCTGCTCTTTGCTTTCGTTTTGGTGTCAGAGCCATTAGGTCATTTGTGGATGTAAGCAAAGCTAAATAGTCAGCAATTTAAGCCTGAGAGATTGTATCTGAATATTTAGAGCGTTTCATAACACGCGTCCTTACATTGTTCTCAGAATGGGAGAGATGCAGTAACTATGAAAATAATTAGATCAGAGGCTTAATTTGAAACTCGGGTTGCAAAATCTATTTAGGACAGTGTTTGCATCCCAGTTTATTGCTGCTAAAGTCAAATAGAGTCCAGATTTTATCTTTTCTGATTGCGTCTCTTTAACCGATCCTTTGAGCTCGGATGAGAATACGCAGCGCCAACGTGGAAAACGAAACCTATTCTGACCAGATTGTGGTTCTACAAGCCTATCCTGTTCCCAAAAATGGCAAAAACTGTTAATCTGGCAGCCACGCGGCAGGTTGCTGTTAAAAACTGCAGGTCCGGTCAGAAAGGGATCCTCAAATTGCGTAGATGAACAGACACGGTCACGGGGCCTTGTTGTGTAGTGTGGGCTGACCCATAAAAGAGCTTCATAAAACGCATGTCCTTAGAAAGCTTGGGCTCTGCCGTGTGCAACACAACCAGCCTTTGTGCCCAGACTCTCAGAGGAAAGACAGCAATAAGATACGCCTCGGTGGAGGAAGAGAGCCTTGCGTGACCAACAAACACTGTTAACCTTCCGCTTCTAGCTCGGTAGACTCTCCACTGCTCCGTCTGAAAGCTGACAGGAAGTTGTCATCTCTCAGGGTTTTGGGGGGTTTGAAAAACCATGTTCTCACAGATCAACACATTTTAGTTTTTACTAATATGCTCAGTGTTTATTCTAGTAAACAAGTAGTCAAGTCCTTTTTGAGGTTTCTAATATCATTTGTTTTCTTTGTGTTGTTCCACAGAAGTTCTCAAACACTGATTTCCTCCCCCAAGGTCTTTCCAAGAAAAACGTCAGTTTGGGATGTCTGGTTAAACCGGATTTTTAAAGTGTGGTTAAAAAGGCCTGATATGACTTATTTGAAGCCTTTGCTGTCGCTCTGAATATTTGATTAACTTGTTAGCGTGACAACCTTTCCTATCTTGATGTTGTTTCCTTCCAAAGCAGTGTGTCAGAAGAGTTTGCTGCATGTGATCTCAACGTTCATGTGAGATCTGATGTTTGTTCAAACACTAGTTGGAATAAAAAAGATAAACGCCCTCTATTTGAACCAGTTTTTTTCTGATTACACTTTTTATTGTACTAGCAACCAATTCGTTAGATTACTTTTGTAATTTGTTTTGGTAAAATGTCCCTTTAAATTTGTCAATGTTTTCTCCTCCTCATTTTGTGGTAAAATATTTCGTTTTTTTCATTAACTTTATTTTGATGATTCGTTTGTTTTGTTTAGTAGTTAATTGTTTGACATTTAAAGCAGTCAAGAAATGAAATTTCACCCAAACTATTTTGTAAATGCTTGGTATTAATCTAATTGCGGCAAATATATCCAAACCTTTTTTTACTATGTAATTTTTAATCAGAATTTCGTAACTCAAACTTCTGGTAAACAGACTTCTCTCTGGTGATGTATGCAGGGCTTCTCCAATCATTTTGTCTGCTCAAACTCCTCCCCTTTCTTACAATTGACTGCAGGCTCTCATTCAGATCTGCCTTCATCCAATCAACAGCCGTTGAGTAGAGCCCATTTCTAAACTTTTTTATTTTTTTCTCCGATAACCTGTTATGCTTGGTTATATGTCATAATACGGAAGAACAGATCTGTCGATACTTCAGTTTCATCTGCAATTTAACTTTCTTTTTACATTGACATCGGATGAACTGATACTGAAATTTTAGTTTTAGGTGATATTCTAATTCTTTATTTTAAATGCGACTAGTTGAAATGTGCATTAGTATTATTAAATATCCAATATCTAGCAATTTAATTAAAAAAAAGTTTCCGTAGTGTGCGCTAAGTTGTATGGTACTACTGATATATCGTTCATGCACAGACCCAACTAAACAATTTTAATATTGATATATAGATAAGGATGAAAATATTGAAATTTTGGCTGGTAATTATATTAATGTTTTGACGATATACTTTTTTTTTTTATTGCTAGAAATGAATTTTGGCATCGCGACATTGTAATGTACAGTATGAAAATGGATATTCATTTTGAGATTTGCTAAAGATTAAGTTTAATTGAGTGATTAAGTGTAAAAATATTTGAAATGTTTATAATATCCAATATTTACTGATAAATTAAATAAAAAATCTTTAACATTGACTAAGTAATTGATATAATACCAGTAATGTTGTGCATCCCTAGATATAAATGTTCCAAAATGTAAGCCCAGACCCAATTAATCAGTTTTAGCATTGGTCGTCAGCTATTTTCATTCATCAATTTGTGTGGTTTTGACAGGTTAGTTGTTGCAGCCCAGTGCGTATGAGCTGCGTTTTGTTCTCTGCTGCAGGAACTGAAGATACAGGCTGATTGAGGTAGAGAGAAGCCTGTGTGTGTTGGCGTTCTCTGCTGGAGGGACTTGAGCCGAGGGCAGCCACTCTTCATTTTCAGCCCACACTTCTGCTGCACACATGAATGCACGCTGTTGCTGTGTCACATGATCCGGATGCAGAGATCCAGAGAGAAAGAAAGCAAGGAAAAGGATCTCATCCGTCACTCACTCGAATACCTTATTCACGAAAACGTGCTACTTAGCAACTTGTTTCTGCTGCGGGCACGTCTGAATGACAACCCGGACTTCCAGGTTTCTTGTTACGCCACACGGTCGGTTCTAGCCAATATTTACCTAGCCGAGTCGAAAGCGCGCCGGAGTATAGAGTCTATAACACCTGAGTGTTGCGGAGGAGCTTGATGACTCAGAATAAAGATTGTACAGAATGTTTGTTTTTTTGGACACACCTAGCACAAAGCTGACATTGTTCTCATGCAACCAACATATGGCCTGTTTTTGTTTCGCTTTATTGCTATTAAAGTCCATGTTGCCTTTGTGTCGTTCAGTTTCTCTATAGGCTACAAACCGCTTGGAATCCGAATTTTAAGTATTACTCAACCCACTCGCGATGAATTGCTCTCGAAAAAAACTGATTTGTTTTAAACTCTGCTCCTCACTCAAGCGAAGCAATCTGACCACTGTGGTGGTGGTGTTTATGAAACGCTGGGTTAGCATTTGCAACCACATAACGATAAGGATTCAGTATTTGCATGCAAGTTTAAAACCATGCAAATACCCCGCTAATACACACCTCATGATTTCCATGTTCAAACCAGTGAGCTGGAGTTGCAGGGACTGTAGAATGTGTTTGTGTTTGTTCAATAACGCTTTGGTTTCGGGTTCAATCTTGTGAAATGGGAGGGACCGGCAAAGTAGAATTAGCTGGTTTATTGTTTTTTTTTTATTTTATGTATTGTTATATATATATATAATATAATATAATATAATATAATATAATATAATATAATATAATATAATATATAATTTTGTTTTATTGCTATTTAATTGTATTTTTTTTTTATTTAATTCTGTGAAATGTAAGTACCTCAGTGCTTTGTCTTTTTTTAACATTGCTTTTTTATAATTGTATTTTTGTTTCTTTATATATATATATAAGGAGGGACTGGCAAGGTTTTTTTTTTTTTTAATTCAAAAATAGTTTTTATTTATTATTGTCTTTAATAAATTTAATTATCTATTTATTTTATTGAAAGTTCAGGACTGTAGGCATTTACTTTTTCTTTTGTTGAACTGTGACCGTGACGTTCTGTAGTAAATATGCTATAGAAACATTTGCAGAGTCTGGTTTCACTGCAAGATTCAAATGTTACATCTGTTGATAGGGAAGCTTTGTCTTACCCTCGCTTCCAGTTCTCCAGTATGTGTATTTGGCAAGCACCCACACACACTTGTTTCTCGACATGGGTGTATTAGCTGATGTGAGCTGATTTTCCGTGGGTATCCGCCATTTTACACTAGCAGGGGAAACCGGTTATGTAGAGCTGGAACTTTTGATTGAACTGATATAAATTTTGGAGTGTAATCAGATAGCTCTGTAAGTTATAGAATAGAGGCTGAAATGGAAAAATGATTTTAATTTCTTACAAAATGTGCCTCAGTTAAATTGCTGCCATAAAGCTGCTGCCTCAGACCACTTGCTGATAATGTTGACTGTTGTTATCTAATGAGTTTTGCCAATATAATGCCAATATATTTGACAAAACAAAATTAAAAGTTGAAATCAAAATACATGTTCCTGGTCTTATTGTGCACTACTCATAGGTGTGCGTCGTTCTTAAGTTAAAAACATTGTTGACTTTCATCAAAATTTGCTAATTTGCACCTAGGGTTGTCAAAAGTACCAGTACTTTGGTACCAAGTTGGTACTGAAATTTGAAAATGTGACAACACCAGTATTTCTGCAGTACTGTTGCTATCAAGTACCGGTTATATTCGGCGGCTGCTTTGTCACTCCCATGTGTATATAAGTGCTCTGTGAAGACAGTCAAAGGTTTCTATTTACGTGTCTTTGAAGTTTTGATCGTTGTAGCCAGTCGCAGACCTATCTGAGTCAATCAGAGGCGTTTAAGTTAGACACCAGCATTTTCCCTTAGCATCGCACTGTTGGCTACTATGTTCGACGCTTCAAAAACGTGCTGTAAATAGACATCTTTGATGAGCGGTTGCACAGATACACACGGGAGCATTTTGAAAGCAGGCGTATATAAGCAGATCTCTAATGTATGACGTTTTTGAAGCATTGATCATTGTAGCCAATCTGTTGAGCACGTGAACGGTTGCCAATCTGAAGTGTTTAAGAATCCGCTCAACAGTGCTCAAACTGCTAGGGGAAAATGCTTATATCATATTGTTTTTAAATTTCAGTACCGACTTGGTACCAAAATCGTTACTTTTGACAACCCTAATTTGTATTATTTTTACATTTTTGGTTATTTTTAATCTTGTTTCAATTGAACTGATCAGTATAACTGATATTTGTCAGTGAGTTGAGCATAGGAACATCACCTCATTTCCTTTTGTCCAAGTAGTGTTTCATAATACAAAACTTGCTTTGCTGTGCTTTCAAAGCCATTTTATCAGCTTTATATATTCTATTGTTACTATAGCAAGCAGCATCATAGAATGGCTGAAATGTTGAAATGATCTTTTACAGATTGTTACAAATTTGCTAATTCCTGTTTGCCATTTTGTTTGTTTTCCGTTTGAGGATTGACATATTTGGTGAAAGAAGAGCAGGGCTTGCTAATGTATGGCTCCTCTTTGAATCATTGCTGTGTGTTAAACGCTTTAAAAATGTTGCCATGGCAACTTGCTTTGCTGCACTGTGAGCTCACAGACTTGAATATAGGATGGATCCAGTCTCACTATTGTTGATCGCTATGTCCTTCCCGAATAAAGAGACACTGGGCCTCACTGCCTTGATGTTTGACCTGTCATATGTAGGAGTGCATGTGTAGTAGTTGGGAAATTTTGATTTCATGAAATCAAAATTGACACCGTTCACATTAATACGTTATTTGTTTTAATACACAGTTGTTGTTTTTTTTCCCCATAATGTTTTATCATAGTCATACTTTTTGCCACTTATTTTTCTGCTTTGGAACTAATTAATAAAGCATAAAAGATTACACTGTTTTGTAAACGTGTACTGTTTAAAAGTTGGATTTATTCGATCAAAAATATAGGAAAAAAAAGTGATCTTCAGTGTCACATGATGCTTCAGAAATCATTCTAATATGCTGATTTGATGCTCAAGAAACATTCCTTATTATCAATGTTGAAAACAGTTGTGCTGCTTAATATTTTTATGGAAACCATGATCACA
Organism: Chanodichthys erythropterus; assembly: GCF_024489055.1. Classification (NCBI taxonomy): domain Eukaryota; kingdom Metazoa; phylum Chordata; class Actinopteri; order Cypriniformes; family Xenocyprididae; genus Chanodichthys; species Chanodichthys erythropterus. The sequence goes on along the minus strand of NC_090230.1, from coordinate 15,955,891 downwards.
TGGCTAAAAGTTTGAATAATTGCCTGTTTGACCAATAAACAGCTTTTTAGCCATTGTTTTGTTAAAATTCTCAATCGGTCAGTCTCCATTTTGGTATATAACAATATATAAATTTTTTTTTTTTTTTTTTTTTCCACTATCCAATCAATTCCCAAAGGATAAAATGTAGGATGTAAATGTACCCCCTCCCCCGATCGTATTTTGTTTAAATGCATCCAATTACGGAAATAAGATTTGGTTGCAAACAGCAATTTGCGATGATCAATACCTGTCTATTATTTCTTTACTTGGAAGAATTCAACCCACTATTTGTTTTGCACATTCATTAGTTTCACTACCAGGTCTCCAGTTTCTTTTTATGGTCTTTGCATTGTCATTCAACCAAACTTTTGTGTGTTTGTTTCCCACAAAATGACCTAATATGGAGGAAAACCTGATATCAAGGTGCTCCAGTAATGTTCAAACAGTTGTGGTGCTATTTCTATGGAGCAACTGTTTTAAAGCTGCAGGGAGGTGCAGCTATTTGGCAAGCTGAGGGAGCCAGGAGTGCAACGGTTATGCAACCAAGCTGTTTATTGGGTTTCCCCTGTCAGCAAACCACTGGCATTACAAAGAGAGACAGACGGAGATGAAGACAGGGAGCAGATAGTCAGCAGGGAGGCTGGAGCTTGACAGTCCAGCTGTTGGAGTTAAAACTACCCATGACTCGGCTCAGGGAGAGATGGGACAGGAAATTGATGGGAAATCGAACCTGCATCACCCATTACGGGTTTAGCATCTTGAGTGTGTAAACAAACCAATCGGCCTTGGCTTCTAGAAAGGATTTCTAAAGCCTGGTTGAGACTAATGTAATTTTAAAAAGCTTGTGTTTGTGACTTGTGCAATTTGAATCCAAGAACACTATGGTGAATTTAATTACAAATTCACAAAGTCTGATTCCGCTGAAATGCACATTTAAAGTTGAAAAATGACATCACATGCAACTTCTCCTGGCAAAAAAATCGCTTGTTTCCTTACCTGAGAAGTGGGTTTTTATGTAGCCATTCAAGATTAATAGACCTACACTCATGGTTTTCAATTTGGCCTCTTTTGTTTATTTAAAGAAATGGCAGTTGTCAAGGATGTCAATCGTATGTATGCCAAGATAAAACTTGTGGAACTGGTTATCATACCAATCGAAGCATGACTTTCCCAACTGTTGACACTGTATTGTCAAGAACGTAATACATTTCGAAAACTGGAACAGTTACTTGACTTGTTTTTCCCCCTGCTGGTCCAAGACCTCCCAAGTTTCCAGGGAAGTCATATTGTTGAACTTTGGGGATGGCTTAAACATTTTTACTGGCTTGAGTCATCAGGACCAAAGAAATTCACAGGGTTATATTTCTTTTTATAGGATTTCTGTTTTAAAGTGCTGCTGTATTTATTTACTCTACATAATGTTAATATTGTTAATCGCAAGATTAGATCCTGAACTTGAATGAATGAAAAGTTTTTATCTCCTCCTCAGAGTTGATTTTGTGGCAAAATACCCCCCACATACTATTTATTGATTTTATTTATTTAATTATTTAATTCCAATATAGGAGTGTCATATATTGGTATAACCCAAATTACTTGTTTCTCCTGTACAATAGTGATTTGGCAGTTCAGGCAGTATGACGTTAAGGGTGCGTTCACACTTGTAGTTCGGTTTGTTTGGTTCATTTGGTCTGGACCAAAGAAGAAAAAAAAACATTTAGTCCTGATCCGATTAGCGTTCAGATTGGCAATTTTATCACCGAACCAAAATATACCGAACCTTCAGGCTTGGGGATACATTCACAACGTGATTGGTCGGATTTTATGACGTATTGCCTATTTTGAGACTGAACTTACCGAACATCCGAAACAATGCTGTTTGCTGAGGAAAATGCGGTGCGTAGCCTGCATATAATGGCATTTTGTCCAGCTGGGAACTCGTGAAGAGCTTATAAAATGTGCAAAGTAGTCAAAACAGCGGCGGGAATCCATCTGTCGCACACACACAAATGATCTGCTGCATGGAGACGCGCGTCTGATGCCTGTGATGGGCAAACTCGCGTCTATGACGAGAAAAATCAACATGCGTGAGGATTCTGTCCTTTTTAGGGTCTCGTCTTCCTATTTTTGGTTTGTTTACATGTCTTTGGTCCGTGTTGCGTTCATATATCATTCGAACCGCACCTGAGTTCGTTTGGAAGCGGATCGAGACCCATCTTTTCAGCTGTCTCGGTCCGCTTGTTTGGTGCGCACCAGGGTTCGGATGGCAGCGTTCACATATGTTTTAATGAACCGCACTAACCAAGCAATTGCACCAGGGTTCGTTTTAATCTATTCTAATTTTTACAAACCAATATTGATTCTTAAATCCCAAGAATCGATTAGTCTAGTCTGTTTTCAGTTGATGAATGAACAGAACATGTAGCATGCCTCCCATCCAATAAATTGCAAGAATCTTTGTGCTTGGTCACTTTTGATATGAAGCAAAGTCTCAGATTTCAAATGACATCCATATTATTATTATTATTATTATTATTATTATTATTATTATTATTATTATGAGATTCCAAAAATAAATACCGTTTTGGCGATCTTCAATGTGTGACAGATCGCTGTAGTGCCTCAGTTAAAGAGAAGCGGCAGCACGAGCGCATGTGAACATCCTAACACATTACCAAATTTAAATCCAATGTATACATTTTTTTTTTCTTTTTTTTTTTCGTCTTTTATAATTTTAAGTTTATTAAATGTCTGAAGTAGGCTTGTCAATAGTTAGTGTTACCGGTGTTCAGTCACAACACTGGTTTCATCACTTACACTGGAATTGCTCACTGCTCTTGACTATAGAACTTAAACATTCTGTTCCTTATTTGGTTCCACAGTTTCCATGTTTTTTTTTTTTTTTTTTTTTTTTTTTTTTTTTTATATAAACGTTGTGTAAGTTAGCCTATTTGTTATTTTATATTAGGCCTAGCATGGTGTATTCTTATTGTTTTGTTAATAAACATTCAATGTTTAATGTAAGCAAGTTTGTTGTTGTACTTGTGTTTTTCAGTAAGAGCAATAACCCAGCATTCAAGCAATTGCCGCTAATTTGAAGTAAAATGCACACGGTGATTCATATTGATATTGAACGTGATATTGCATGGCTTATCAGTGAACTTCGGCTCTGTCTATTAAATGCCGCTCCATTTGAAAGCAGGTGATGGCGATTTAGCGGTAATCAGGGAACCGGCTTTACTGACGAAATGCGCGTGACAAAAGCATTCGATATATCGCCCAGCCCTAACTGGCCCTTTAATTCTCCTGCTCTACGCCCATAGAGCTCGCACTTGCCTTGAACAGTGTATAAACAAAGTTTACACCGCTAAAATAACCCTCAAATGGATATTTACAAAGTGTTCGTCATGCATGTAGCATGCATGCGGCGGATTATGTGAATATTGTATACTGTTATATTGTTTACATTTGATTCTGAATGAATATGAGGCTGTGCTCCGTGGTTAACGGCTAATGCTACACTGTTGGAGAAATTTATAAAGAAAGAAGTTGTTTATGAATTATACAGACTGCAAGTGTTTAAAAATGAAAAGACTGCTCTCTTGTCTCTGTGAATACAGTAAGAAACGATGGTAACTTTAACCACATTTAACAGTACATTAGCAACATGCTAACAAAACATTTAGAAAGACAATTTACAAATATCACTAAAAATATCATGTTATCATGGATCATGTCAGTTATTATTGCTCCATCTGCCATTTTTCGCTATTGTCCTTGCTTGCTTACCTAGTCTGATGATTCAGCTGTGCACAGATCCAGACGTTACTGGCTGCCCTTGTCTACTGCCTTGAACATGAGCTGGCATATGCAAATATTGGGGTCATACATATTAATGATCCCGACTGTTACATAACAGTCAGTGTTATGTTGAGATTCGCCTGTTTTTCTGAGGTCTTTTAAACAAATGAGATTTATATAAGAAGGAGGAAACAATGGTGTTTGAGACTCACTGTATGTCATTTCCATGTACTGAACTCTTGTTATTCAACTATGCCAAGATAAATTCAATTTTTCATTCGAGGGCACCTTTTTGATGCCAATAATTGTCTAGTGATCTTAGTTCAGTTTAACACATTACTATATATTAAAATCAAATGTGTAATAATAATAATAATAATAATAATAATAATTAATAATAATAATAATAATAGTAATAAATGTGCTGTTGTAATATGTATTGTAGTTTATTTGTTTGTGGTACTGTCTTTTATACATTTGGAAGGCTGTTATTAAATGTGTATGTGTAATTAAGTGTAGAAATTTCTTACAAAACAATTTATAAATCAATATTTGCCAATATGCCTTATTAAATTTTGTAGTAGTAAGAAGTGTCTAGTGTTCTTAGTTCTGTCTATAAGGCCGTGTCCACCAAGGCATAATTTCCTGAGGCTAGTATATTTATCCCTTCTCCCACCTTTTTTTTTTTCTCTCTCTCTCTTTAGGCACAGGAGAGAGCGGCAAGAGTACGTTCATCAAACAGATGCGCATCATTCACGGGACAGGCTACACCGACGAGGACAAGCGCGGCTTCACCAAACTCGTCTACCAGAACATCTTCACCTCCATGCAGGCCATGATCCGTGCCACCGAGCACCTCAAGATCCCATTCAAATATGAAGAGAACAAGGTGACAATCCCTGGCCGTCACTGCGCTGTAATCATCTCTTTGATGCCCAGAGTGCACGTCGAGATGCAAATCAAACCCAGATAGGCCATAAACGTGGCTATAAAAAGCACTACAAGCCTCACTTGTAAATTTTATTGCTGTCACACCATGGTCATCTGTCTTTCTTCTGAGCAGGATTATGGGTTAATTATTCTCATGTTTTTGTTTTAAAGAATCAGTTAATATTTCCTAAAGATCTTTAAACTTTAACTCAACAACTTGTGACCTAGTTGGTTCTAAATCTCTCTGGAAGTCATTAGTATTACACAGCCATTGAGTCATAAACTGGGCTGTTTACTGTGTACTGTGTCTTTATCCACAGTCCAATGCTCTACTGGTGCGAGAGGTCGACGTGGAGAAGGTTTGCTCCTTCGACCAGCCCTTTATCAATGCAATAAAGATGCTCTGGACGGATCCAGGCATCCAGGAAGCCTACGACCGCAGGCGAGAGTACCAGCTCTCTGACTCCACTAAATAGTAAGTGTGTGTGCTGTCATTAGCCATTAGCTCCTTTTAAGTTCATTGCCTTAAATGAGTTTGTAAATGCTCTTTTTACTTGAGGTCAGTCAGAAGCATATTTGTTTTCTGACATGTAATAAGTCATATATGAAGTCATATATGTATAAATGCAGTATTAAGGCCCATTCACACCAAGAACTATACCAATAACTATATTAGAGTCCACATCAACAAGCAATTATGTTCAGTTTATTATAAGCGCCAGTGCAGTTATGTTGCCTGCCACTTTAAATGGTCAAGCTCTTTAAATTTATGTGGATTCTGATTGGCTGTCAATGTTTTATCGTTCATCAGCTTGAAAACATCATTGTAAAAGGGATTCGTTTTTTGTTATAGTTGTGGTGCGGACTTCTCTATTCTCATAGGCCCTGTTTCCATCTGGTATTAAAATGCATTTTGGTCGATCTGATCACAAGCGGACGAGGGAAACACATAACTTCTCTTTTGTCCATATTAAACAACTTCTGTTTTTTTTTTTTTTTTTGTTCCCAAGGGGAGGGACTATGGGCGGGTAAATGTATAGGCACTTTTAGATCTTTCGATCTAAAGCCCGGAACACAACAAGCGAATGGTAGACCGTCAGGCAGTTTTTGTTCGTCGGCTGACTAAGTTTTCTCAGCGTGTTCCGCACTGTCATCTGAAGTTGGTCCTCGTCTGCTTTATTCGGCCAATTCGACATGGTGAATCGTCTGAGCTCAACGGTCAGTCGGGCCATCTGATCATTCTGATTGGCTGTTCAGCTACTGCCACCTGCTGGTATGGAGAGACATTTTTTCTTACGCAGGCACAGAATGGACGTGCTACTTGGCCGTCGGGTGTCGAGCGTCGATTTGGTGTGTGAGCCAACCCTGCAGTCTCCTTTGTCGCCACTAGTGCGTCAGCTTAGTGTGTTCCTTGCTTAAAATAAGCTCTCGCAATTTACACATGAACGCGCCTGGAGATGACGGAAAAACATACGGAGAGCATCAGTTTTTGTTTCTGCTCTGCAAGAACACGTTGAATGCTGTGAAGAAATCAGGAATGGTGAGAGAACATTGTGCTTGGTACATTTTTCGACTTCAAACCAAACTTGGGTCTTCAGCTGACAAAGTTTAAATCCCGTCTGGCTAGCGTGCGCTTTCAATGTTTACGCATTAAGTCTGTAGGCGGTCTTTAGTGGCTGTTGAAACACATTCGACCACTTGAGCGTCTACACTACGAAAGCAATCAGGTCGAATGCGTTTTTGACTACCTTTAGAAGTGGTCAAGAGTGGACAAGCTCAAATTGTTTTCACCCCGTTTACACCTGAATTACCGTCGTCCACGTGTGATCCAGTCGACCAAAACTCGTCTTAATACCAGGTGGAAACAGGGCCATAGAATGAGACTGTTCATTATTTATTTATAACTATTATGTTTTGGTGTGAACGAGCCATTTAATGCAGTAATATAATTTGTTTTGGTCAAAAATTGCATAATTGGTTTGTTACACCCACATGGAATCTACACTCTTCCCAGGAACTTCTCAAATTAATATTTTTACCTTCATGTTCCAAACTTTATTTTCCCCCGTAAAACACACACATACTAAAAGAACATTTTGATGAATGTTTTACACTGCTCTTTTTTTTTAATAAAGTGAAAGCTTATAGTGAGGGTAGTCAAGCCCCAAGAATATGCCATAAAAGTAGCCCATGTGACTGTGAGCAATGTGTTCTGAATTCATACAATATATTTGCGAAAAGAACAAACTGAAATGTAGATCATAAGGTCCGGTCACACTGCGTTTTTTCATTCTTTTGGTTTCAGTCAATTTGCATGCGAATACAGGGGACAGGAATCTGCTCTTGTGAATTTGCTGCACTCCAAAGTTGAAGTTTGGTCAATTCGTGAATTTGGTGAATATCTTTATGCGTGATTCCAGCTCAAAATCATATATTTACTAGAAAGAAAACTGCAAGCCTGTGCCACACTTCTGTCCAATAAGAGGACGGTTAACTCACATGTGACTTGTATTAAAAAAAATTGTCAGTTAAAAATGTTGGCTTGTAAACAAAAAAGAAGAAAATGCAACATTATAACCATTTTAATCGGGAAAAAGCAAACTAACTACAGCTTTGAAAATCACTCATATCATAATCTGTTTGGCGTGCTGTTGACTCTTGCATGGCTCATGACCGAATGAGTTGCGGCAAGTTTGAATGAAAAAAAGAGCAGTGTAAAAATCTTTAAACCTTTTGTTTTATGAAAGAAAATCAGACAGGTTTGGAATTAGGGTGAGTTTTTCCAAAACTGCCTGGAATATATGAAAAGTTTGTAAATTCCATGTAGGTTTACATATGTAGTTCTGTATATGCACATGTACATGCCTGTGTTTCTTACCGGTTCATCCCACAGTTACCTTAGCGATTTAGAGCGTATATCAACTTCGGGATACGTGCCCAGCCAGCAAGATGTACTGAGGGTCCGAGTGCCCACTACAGGCATCATAGAGTATCCCTTTGATCTGGAGAATATAATCTTCAGGTATCGCCAATCCAAGGCACACCCTCACTGCCGCCGCTGTCTCCTGACCTTTAACCTGCTGCTGCAACTGCACTGCTGCCTTCCCTGATCGCGTTCTCACACCCACCCGGGGCTCAGCCTTTGCTGTTGTTGTTTCTTTGCTACTCTTAAAGAGTTTTGTTTTGGGGAACTCTGTAGAGATCTTCGCCGGAGTAAGCAGAAGGTTGTGCCGTCGCATCCCAGGATCCCGAGCGGCATTCTCTCACTGCTTTTCCAAAGCTCTCAGGCTCTTAAAGGGATCTGCTGCCATGCTTTATTTTGTTTTCTTCCTTCTCTCTCTCCGTCTCTCCTTGTCTCTAGCTATCTAAGTGATTTGGACCGTATCGCAGAGCCGTCGTATCTGCCGACTCAACAAGACGTGCTTAGGGTTCGCATCCCTACCACAGGGATTATTGAATATCCCTTCGACTTGCAAAGCATCATTTTCAGGTAGATCATAATGTCGGAGAGGACTCCTCCCCCAGTTTGAATGTCTTCATGTTTGTAACATTTTGCAAATCAGTGCGATGATCTGGTCCACTTCGGCCAGTTGAAAGAACGAGGTTCGACGAGTTCATCCACTTCTGTGGCGTTATTGGCTGTTAATGTCCTTCTTAGTCATTAACCTCCTTTGCATCATTAACTTCATTAACATTCATCTTTTTTTGTGTGTCTTTTTGTTTTTTTTGTGCGTACGAAATTGAGAAGAATGATTTGGGGTTTCTTTTTTTTGGGGGGGGTCAAACATTTTGCCTTTTTGTTTTAAATATTTAGCTAGTTATTTAGTTTTGTTTTGAATATAAAATATTTATTTAAATATATATTTAGCAGTATTTAACAATCAAATTCAAGAAATAGGTGTTTTTTGTTTTGTGCTTTATTTTATTTTCTATTTTACGTTTTGATACCAAAGCTTTTGTTTCGTCTTTCGCTTTTGTGTTTGTTTTGCCTTTTAGGTGATTTTGAAGTCTGATGAAACGCATTTTCTAAAGCTTTTTTTCCCCCATTTTATTTACCTTTTGTTTTGTTTTATTTTTTGTTTTGTTTTGTTTGACATTCTTGAATGCTCAATGTTTTTATTTTTTGTCTGTGAACTCAGAAAGCAGTTGGATGCAAATTTACCAAATCTACTTCTGCGAATAAACGCAAATCATCATTACTGATTGTTACAGTTCACTGGCTCTAACACTATATGATGTGTCAGATGACTAGTTGTCAAGTGTGGTTCTGTTCATTCAGTGCAGGTTTGTCGAGAATGTGGGTGTGAGTCCGTTTGTGTCTGTTTATAGAATGGGGTTTTCACACTCGTTAAAAACAAAATGCTGTACCAACCCAATCGTATTGTAAAGCGGCGCTGCTGTATTAGCCATTAGCATCTGCTCTAGATTTTCTTTTGTGTGAAACATCACAGGTAATTAGGGTTGAATAAAAACAATATGTAATCGACGCAATTGATTACGTCAACATGTCTTTCCATCTCTAGTAGTTTCATCAACCACAAAGTTAATGCTACAGAAACTGTATAAGTCCTAGCATGGTAGCAATGTTTTAAAGGATTAGTTCACTTTTAAATGAAAATTACCCCAAGCTTTACTCACCCTTAAGCCATCCTAGGTATATATGACTTTCTTCTTTCTGATGAACACAATCGAGTTATATTAATAAATATCCTGATGAGTTTAAGCTTTATAATGGTAGTGAATAGAACCAACGAGTATGAAGCTCAAGAAATAAAGGCCTTCTGAAGCTGTGTAAGAAACACATCCATATTTAACAAGGGTATAAAGAAAAATAGCTTCAGGCCAAATTGCGTATTCAACTTACGAAACTGATGCGACGTAGGGCATAACGTAAGCATTTTGAACTGCGAGAGGCGTTACACTTTCTTCATAAGTTGAGTATGGAAGGCAATTCTTTGAAAATCAGCTTGGGACACAATCTTACCTTTTACGCATTGCAACTAAATGTCTGAAAGCACACAAAAGAACATTACCGCTCAGTCCTGTGAAGGGGGAACATTTACGAACCACAGCTCAGCAGGTGATGTGGCAACGAGAAGCCCTCCACAACCCCCCTGTTTAGAGCCGAGATGAGAGAGAGAATTCCTCTGAAGAGAGGTGATCACAAAAGCCCGCAAATCGATTGGAAGCCAGCGTGTCAAACCCCTCCTACGCACGCTGGCGCCAGAAATAACTTCACTTACAACAAGGTTCCCTCTTGATTCGTGCTTGACACGTACAAATAACGCATTTGTGAATGTTTGTGTGTTAAAAAACCCCAAACGCTTCCAAACAAGTGAAGGTTGCTGGGTCACATTCCAGGTAAATGTCAAGGTAGAACTAGTACATTCAAGGCCACTTGTGGTTTTAGGTGTTGCATACTACTAAATGCAAATAACCTGTAGGCGATGTTATAAAATACAGGTGAAGTGTTTTGGTTAAGTAACCTACATGGTTGCACACTAAACTCCCCAACCCCAGCCATTTAAACATTCTGTAACAAGGTTGAGTTGTCTTCCTCTCCGGCTCCTCGTCCTCCAGAGTAAGAGAGCTTATCCTAGTAAGTAGGTCAGCTGTACCTCCTGCAGGAACGGAGGCTGGCTGAAGAGGCTTTATTTTAGGTTGTAGCTCCTGAAGGAGTCCATTTATCAAAGCTTTACGCCTGGCCGCTAGAGACTGAGCTAGCGAGACTGTGTTGCCTACATAAAATAAAACCCTTCTCTTATGTTTTCCCTTACCGAGGCCGAGTGCAGGTGTGATGGGGAAAAAAAAAATGGCACAGATGAGAATTGCTCTGATTATTCCCTTGTTTTAGCTGGAATCTCCAGTGAGTTGTCTCCGTACTTTTCCATTAATTTAGGAGCAGTGAGCGTTACCTGACTGCTGATCTGGGAATGGCCCATATTCTTGTAATGCGCTGTAATTTTAGGCAATGTGTTAAGGTCTGTTCACGCCACAAGTGACACAGAAAAGCAGTTTGGTTATTCGCCTGCTTTAATGTAAGATATAATCAGCGCTGGGAAGATTACTTGGAAATTGTATTCCGTTACTTATTACAAATTGCATGCAATTGGATTATTGTGTACCATATTGATATACAGTAGATTAAAAAAAATTTACATAAAAATGACAGACACAAAAAAAAAACTTTAAAAGCAAAATATAAAAGTAAAAACAAATTACAAATATTAATATGATGATTAATATAATGATACTGAAATAACACTGGCTGTAGGCACAGTGTAGGCATTATTATTTTTATTAATAAAAACATGAGTTTAATTGCTTGAAATAAAATGAACATGAACTTGAATTTAAAAGAAAATATATATATATTTTCATTCAGTTGACATGGTAACATTTTTTTCATTTTTATTTAAATTGATATACTAAAATAACTGAAATAAAATGCCAATAAAATATTGACAAACTTTGTACATACAAAAAAAAAACAACTTTAAAAGTAAAATCTAAAAAAAAAAAAATGTATTTAATTTTTATTTCTGGATTCGAGTTTTACCCTAGACCTTCACCTAAAATATAAAAATCTGCAGAGAAATTAGTTTTTTCATGTTTCAAACTATGTATGAGAGATAAATAAATAATGTTAATATTTGTGTAATGATTGACTACCAAATAAATAAATAAATAAATAATTTACAACTGTCCCACTTTAGCATGCACTTGCATCATGCTGAACATTTCTTTTGCCCTAATGATTTTCTTTCTTTTTTCTTTTTTTAGGGTACATTTTAGTTTACCAAACACTAAAAGTGTTCATAAAGAGCTTGCTTGAGATGAAACATGATGTATGAAGAAAACCGAAAAATATCAGTAAATATCTTTGTGTCATTTCTAATAAAGTTGTGATTGTCAAATGATAAAATGCTAAAATCTATTTTAATTGTGTGCATTTATAATACATAAAATGCTAGCTACCAAAAAGTTTCAGATGTATTTTCTACCACAGAATACTAAAAACATCATTTGAGATGTGGTGGAAATGACATTTTATATTCCCTATTGCACAAAATGTTACTGGACTAATTAAACTGGTGTGAAAAGTATTTTTAAAAGCTTATTTTTTTAAGTCCACAGGGCCAAAAGAGTTCACAGATGAAGAAACGTCCATGTAGCCAAAAGCTCACATCTTATTGGTCGATGAGGTTTAGCTTTGCCAAATGAAGAAAAATCTACCGTCGTCATATTACTTGTCCATGATATACCAAGACCTAGGAATATACATTTAGTTATCTTCAATATTCACCCTTGTTGTGAATAAGCTTTTAGCGTGTATTTTTTTTTTTTTTCTTTCTTTTTCATTCTTTTTCATTCTTTTTTTTTTTTTTTTTGGTTGGTCCTGGAACACCTTAGAAGTGCGTATCTGTTTTTTCCATCTGTCCCGGAGCTTTACTGATACAGTGCCAAAGTCTCTGAGCACTCTTTTTCCTCGCTCATTCACCCCCATCCGTCGTGTCCATTGTTCTCATTGTCTTTGCATGGATGTTACTAATCCCAGTGTGCATCTGAAACTCTACAGTTCTCCTTTTGTTTGTGGCCTATCTATAATGGTTTGTGTGTAAGTTTTGCTTCCTTTGTGAAATTCACAGCTTACAATGTCACTGTTCTTTCAGAACTGAAGACGGCCGGCTCCAAACTTGACCATAGATTCATTCTCCCGCCCTCAAACTCTCTAGTCGCATGATGAAATCATAATTGCGTGCTTGTTTTCCCGTTTCGATACTTTGTGTTAAATTGGGAATGTTTAACCTCTGCTGTCATGTTTTGAGCTGGTCTTGTTCGGTTCACGTTTTATCATTCAAACAGTTGATACCTGGAAACCGCACGACTTAATTTGTGCATGTTTGTGAGAATGAATTCCAGATGTAATATGATTAACCTCATGATTTTCCTGCCAAAATGTTAATATAATGATAACCGACATGTGATTTTTGAGGTGCATCTAATTTTGTATGACAAGTGGTTCCCATCCTTAAGTGCCCATTTATTTTGCTGGCGATGCAGGGCCACTAGATGTAATTTGATTTAATAAATGGGGAATATTGTTACTCTTGGAGAAATCTACTTGCCCATTTCCACTGAAAATGGTGCATGGGGAAGTGAAAACCTCTTTCAGAAATGGCCCGCTTTTTTCTCAACAACCATCATAACTTTTAAGGACTAGTTTAAAGTAATTTTAATTCAAGGTACTCATTGGTCACCATATGCAAGTGGAAAAGTGGCAAGTTTTACTAATTCTCTTTATGTCTACTCATACTTTGTTACCTCTGTCTCAGGATGGTGGATGTCGGAGGGCAGAGATCAGAGCGCAGGAAGTGGATCCACTGCTTTGAGAATGTCACATCTATCATGTTCCTGGTTGCCTTGAGCGAATATGACCAGGTCCTTGTTGAATCTGACAATGAGGTGATGATTATTTTTATTTATAGTTTATGTATTTATTTATAATGTTTATTTATGAGTATAAATGAGTATATTTTATTTTAGTTATTATTATTATTATTATTTATTATATTTATAGGTTTTTAATGTATTATCATTATTATTTTTAGTTTATATATATTTTTTAATAATGTATGAATTAATATATGTATATTAAAGTATTTTATTATTTTTAATTGTCATTGTATTTATAGGTTTTTAATGTTTATTTTTATTATTAGTATTATTGGTTATTTTATAACATAAAAATTATAATTAATATAAATTAAAGTGATATTTTAATATGCTTTGTTTAGATTTTAAATGTATTTATTAATATATTATTAGATATTATTTATTAATGTATACAAATATTAAATGTACATTTTATATAATATACATTTATAAATAAAAAAATATATATTATTTTTAGTTACACTTTTTATACTTTTTTTTTTTTCCCTTTTCTTTTAAATGCATTCTAATAAATCGTTCCACATGATGGGAATTCCCTTGACCATCAACATAAATATTTCTTCAATCTGTTCTTAAATTTGTCCCTGGATTATCTTGAGAATAACATGACATTTTTGAAGTAGTTCAGTATTATAATTTTTATTATTTTGTACGGTATAGTATGTTTGGAAATGAATCGATTTAATTTAATTGGTAATTGATGGTCAAAGCCAGGCTGCACTTTCATTGTGGTATTTTTTTTATTTTTGTTTGTAAAATCTGCAGAATCGCATGGAGGAAAGCAAAGCTCTGTTTCGCACAATCATCACCTACCCCTGGTTCCAGAACTCTTCAGTCATTCTGTTCCTGAACAAAAAGGACCTTCTGGAGGAGAAGATCATGTACTCTCACCTGGTGGACTACTTCCCTGAATTTGATGGTAACAGCCTCTTAAAATTCAGATTAAGCCTACACTGACACCATGTGGTAGACTTGTGAACTGCAACCACTTCCAAATAATTTTTTTTTTCACTTCCATAAGCCTGTTTTGTCTCCATAATCAGTGATTATCTCATCTACCGACTCGCAGGTCCACAGAGGGATGCCCAGGCGGGCCGCGAGTTCATCCTGAAGATGTTTGTGGACCTGAACCCGGACAGCGACAAGATCATCTACTCGCACTTCACCTGCGCCACAGACACCGAAAACATCCGCTTCGTCTTTGCAGCGGTCAAGGACACCATCCTTCAGCACAACCTCAAAGAGTACAACCTAGTGTGAGAGAGAGAGAGAGAGAGAGAGACCAAAAGAGAGCGAGACACCTGCAGCCCACATACGGCCGAAAGCACTACACACCTCACACACCTCACACACACGCACGGGAACTGCGCGGACACACCTTCACTCCCATTAGGCACTGGATCTTCATGTAGTCCTTTTCTTTGCCTGTTTTTTCCTCTCTTCCTGAGTGTCGACCCCCTCCAGTTGATAGCTTTATCATCCACTCTTCCTCAAACACGAGGGCTGGGCCGCTAAACCGGTGCCTAATGACAAAGAGCATTCGTTTGCTCTGTAGATGGGCTGTAGGTGGGCTCTACCTGAATGAAACTGAGGTACGAACTTAACGGAAACACTCGATGGAGGCGCACGTGACCGTGATGAAGAGCGGGCGACGTTCTTAAAAGACTTCACCTCGCATCACTGAATTAACCAGGTGTTAGTTGTGCAATTACGTGCTATAACACTAGCTAGAGGTGGAGGTGATTGGATGATTTGATTTAATACTATTTTAGGAGTGATGTATAGAGATTTCCCATCACTACTTGAGTACTTGGAGAAGACCATGTGACTTTTTCCGAAATACGAGGAAGATAAAATGAGTAACTAGAGCCACCGCAGATTTTAAGTGTGATTTCAATGGAATTGTGTTCAACTGTCCTGAAATTTTCCAACAAATACCCAGTTCGCATCTGTATCCGCTGAATTTATCATTTAGGCGCCAAACTGTTTCCTCCAGTCCAATAGTTGGCAGTATTGGTTGTTTAATCAGTATAATTAAATGGATCCAGCTAGTATTCAAAGATATTTACCTAAAGATTGTGATTTGTTTACATGCTTCGACACAAATCAGTTTTGAATTTATGGTTTGACTGAAGGAATCAAATAAACGCCTTTCCCAGCTGATTCATATACGTTTTTACTCGGTATAACATTGAAATATGAATATCCAGTGATTGAAATGTTCGTAAACACTCAACGCAGTACAACACAAAAGTGCTATATAGGGTGAAATCGATTAGATTTTTTTTTTTGTTTTTTTTTTATTTATGTAATTTATGGACCAGATATGTAATCGGACTCACTTTTCCGCATTAGCGCACTACAACGAAAGCGGGGATTGAGTCTCAACTGCTGTAAAAAATCCATTGGCAAGTGATCTTTTCTTTTTGGTATTTGGTAAATTGATTGTCACAGTTCTGTTCTTTTTGTTTTTTCCCGAATAT
The DNA here is from genome assembly GCF_024489055.1 of Chanodichthys erythropterus. NCBI lineage: Eukaryota > Metazoa > Chordata > Actinopteri > Cypriniformes > Xenocyprididae > Chanodichthys > Chanodichthys erythropterus. The sequence goes on along the minus strand of NC_090230.1, from coordinate 15,940,199 downwards.
TTGAAATGCTTGAAAATGGGAAGTTGAATTTCCATTTCATCAACGTCGCTTTATGCAAATAGGAAAATGAGAATTTTATCAGTGGTTGAATTCTTAACTGGTCTCTGCTTGCGTTGTTTTTTTTTTTGTTTTTTTTTTAGAGTTTGCTCTTGGTTTCGTAGTATCATATCTTAGTTCTCACTTGATTAGCTTTTTGGATTCCATAGCTAGCTGGCTTTTTTGGGATCTTTACAATGTAATTCAGGTGAGTTTTCATACTTTTCATTACAAGGGCTAATTGTGGGCGGAGAATGAACCGACTCTATGAAGACTATAGAGCAATAGGTACGCCGAAGTGGGTATCTGAATCAGGGACAGCGCGGGTGACGCCACAGGAGTTGCAATTTTCCGTAGGTTCAACTTGCAGTGCATCCAGGGAGCACCTTTTGTGAGGCCCTTGTGATACGCGGAAAAAGTACGCTATTTCTTGCCTAAGTTAAGCGACTTTGGATGGGCTGTTTTGATTCTGTAAGTTGATGGATGAAGTATTAACTGTTTTACTCGGTGCCGGTGGTGTCGCACTATTCTATTTGCCATGTTTGGTTTTGGGGGCCATGACGGTATCGCTTTTGAGTCCCGTTTACTCATTTATCGCACACCTTTTTCAGCCAATTGGCTATGAATTTATCGCACATTAGCACTCGTACAGTCTTATTGGCTTTGTATTATTGAAAGAAAATAGCTTGAGAGAACCTGATTCGTTGGGATTTGCAAAAATAGCAAAATCTCACGTTATGATTTAGTGAAATATTTGAATCACAACTGTCACTTGTTGGCGCTTTTTTTTTTGTTTTGTTTTAAACCTGTAATTGAATGTATTTTAGGAGGTTTCTCTATTTGTGACGAGTTCTATAGTTTGGAAGCGTTGGTCAGTGCACAAGGCTTTTGAAGATGTTGTTTATACGCATTTTCCCCCAACCGCAGCTGTATATTTGCTGTTTTGTCGCATTTAATCCTACAAGCCTTCTTTACATATACATTTGGACCTTTTGGTGCGTTTTACAAATTGTTTGCCAAATTACGAGAACTTTTTTTTTTTTTTGCTCAACTAAACCATTCTCCCGTGCCAGGCCAGTTAAGCTTTTTTTTTTTTTTTCTCGTCTCTCTCCCCAAACATCCAGATTTTGCATACCTTCATGCTTCTGGGCGGGGCTTCTTGCTTCATTCATTTTAAACTGTATGTTTACTTGGGTGGGATGGTACTGTCAGTCGTCATATGCCAATTTCAAACGGTTTCGTTGTACAAATAGTGGACCTGATGGCATTTTTGAACGTTTGAAGCTTGTACATACAGCTTTCATTTGAAAGGGCTAGGCCTAATCTGAGAAACACCTTTCTTTCTTTATCCAACTCAAACACTACAGCCAGTCATTTCGTACCCATTAAGTACAAAAGTACCAAAACATCATACGTTGTGCAGATGGTAAAAATAGCCTTGATATGGTATTCAACTGGTGTGTAAGGGGTTTTTTGGTCATTCTCAACAATTTGCAATGAAGTTTGTTTTTCCTCCCTGGGTTAATGCACTGAACCAACTCTGCAGTAATGAAACTAACTCCACTCATGTGATGTATCTGTTCCTCCAAACTAGTTCCTGGTACTCTGAGAAATGCAGACACTAATGAATAGAAATGACGCTTTTGCTTGAGGTCCACACTGATGTGATGGATGCGTACAATATGAAGCTATCTTTACTTTATTTTTATTTTATTTTTTTCTGATGTCGATGCATTACCTGAACACTTCTATGTAGGACACTTTAATATAATACATTTGTTTTTGATAAAACCGGTAAAAATAAACTTTTGTGTAGTGGTGTATAAAATCAAAGTATTGTATTACTTTGTAATGTATTTCTTGTTCAGTTGGTTGCTCTTTTTTTTTTTTTTCTTTTTTTTTTTAAAGCATACCAAATGTAAATGATGTACTATATTGAGTGTGCCAATCCCTTTGATTTGTAGAGCCAGACTCTTTACAAGTGCCAATGTTGTGGAAATCATTTAAAAAGGACTTGTGTATTTTATGGTCCGGTTTTTAAAAACAAATAAACATTAAGTATGTGATTATGGTAAATGCGCAACAGGAAAAAGACAATTTTATTCTGTATTTAAGACTAAAGATGACAAACTGCTGTTTTTAAAAAGAAATGACATTTTAATTGCATGTGTTTGTTTTTGGTGGAGAGGGTCGGGTAAAGGAGAAACCGTATTAACGCAAAACCCTGCTGACAAGGGGCTTAATTATTGTTCATTTACAGTATTTTAGACATATTTCTCTTTTTGTATGTTTCATTTCAACCACTGTTGCCTGAACCTCATTCATACATGAAAATGACTTTCATAGCCTTCTCCTTTAAAGATAAAAATATCCATTTTAAATTGGAATAAAATTTGTTCCTATACATCTGGGTCTGTGTTGAGCTTTTGTTTGTCATTCATTACATGAAAGATGAATAAGTTAGATGGACCTCCTGGTAAAACACGAACTACATTAAGAGTCCTTGTAGTTATAATGATAATCTTAGTTTCCACCAAAATGCCCTGTTTGAACTTGGTAGTACCCTCCATTCTCATGAAGAATTAAATGAATGACAAAATGATTTATACACTGTTCAGCAGAGATCGCATATTATATTATAACTTCAGCTGCAGAGATGTCATCAAGTCTCATTTTAGCATATTTATTGGATGTCTGTTATATGCGCTTATTTAATTTTGTGTTTTTATTTGAACATAGGAAAACTGAAGTAAATATTTAAAAAAATAATAATTTTCATCATAACATTGAGTACAATGATCCGATCAGACCAGTCATTTGCATTGATGCAGATTTTTTTTTCTGTGTGTATATATATATATATATAATATAATAATAAATATATATACACACACACATTATGTATAGGTGTATATATATTTTATATACATATATATACACTTTAAAATCAGCATCAATGCAAATGACTATGAAATCTTATCAGATCATTGTACTCAATGTTATATACACATTTGCAATTTTTATGTAAATAAAAAGTATGAAATGTAAATAATATACATGTACAGTACAGTCCAAGATCAGCATATTAAAATGATTTCTGAAGGATCATGTGGCACTGAAGACTGGAGTAATGATGCTGAAAATTCAGCTTTGCATCACTGGAATAAATTACTTTGTCAAATATATTTAAATAGTACACAGTTATTTTAAATTGTAATAATATTTCACAATATTACTGTTTTTACTGTATTTTAATTAAATAAATGTAGCCTTGGTGAGCAGACGAAACTTCTTTTAAAAACATTAAAAATCTTAGTGGTTCCAAACTTTTGGACTGTACTGTATATAGATATAGATATTGTTATATATTATATAATTGTAGACAAAATTCAAATATAAAAATGTTTTTCTACAAATATTTGAGCTATGTGGTGGTTCTAATATTGTCACATATTAAAAGGTTTTATATAAATTATGTAAATAAAAATATATCAAATAAGACTAAAAAATACATAGAATTATTTTATATGTTTACACAAGCTGTTTGCTGGAGCTTATTCATACAGTATATATGTGCTCACATTGCCCGGCAGTGAAAAAAAAAATAGTTGCTGTTTAAATTTGGATAGGCAAATGCGTAAGAGTCTGTGACTTGATCATCATTGCAGTAATTATTGTTTCTAGCATGTTATATGAGTCTGTAGCTTTTCAATTCTACAAAAACAGCCATATAGGAAGACAATGTTAAGATTTTTTGCACCAAAAACTGATGCACCTCTTAATGGAAATAACATCACAACATTTATTTCTGACAAAAGGTGCATCAATTTTGGTCAAGATCTTGTATTGACAATGCAAGAGTCAAGCACTCTGTAAAGTCTACTCCAGCACATCCCAAAGACTTTAGATGAATTTAATGTTTGGATTCATGTGTGAAAATGATTCTTCATGCTCTTTGAACCATTCATTGAGTTCAATTTGAGCCTGATGAATCTTGACATTGTCATCCTGGGGCCCTTTTAATAAGGAGGTTCAAACAACTCTGAGTTAAAACTTGAACTCTGAGTTGACTTACCCTAAAATGGGAAATTCTGAGTTTTCAGTTTCAGAACAGTCGAATTGAGTTAGTTCAATCGACTGAGTAGGTTGACTCTCAGTGAAGCATGTGCACTATGACTATGAAAGCCATCATCAGTGGAGCTCCGATATTACGTTTCACCATGGCAACAGCACGTGACAAAAGGACGTCCGCATACTTCTGAGTCAATGCAAGTTTAATTCTTACCACTGTTATAATATCAAATGTGAAAACTGGTAGAATGGTAAGTTATTGAATTAATATTCATTTTCATGGTATCCCATGCAAAAAAAAGAAGAAAAAATGATTTAACAGGATGCAATAATAAGAGTGTAAATGATTTTATCATTATCAAAGACTCGTTAGGCAATTTGCTTCCACTTTTAGAACATTTTCTTCATTTTTATTGAAAATAAATGCCTTTCTGATGTGATATGTGACAATAGCGAGCTCGGCAGAAGGCGGATTCGAACCCAGCAGTCAATTGCATCACAAGTTAATTCTCTGCACCCAACACACTACTGCCTACATCAGTGTTTCTCAACCAGGGGTCTATGGACCCCTAGTGGTCCTTGACATAATGCCAGGGGGTCCTTATAAAATATCTGACTATGAATTTTTGTATATTTTGTCATTTGACGTTCCCATAAAAGAAGACAATAATATATATATAATATAACTGATGAAATGCCTAAATATAGAACAAGTCAACTAACTAAATATACTTGATTGCATTTGGTCGTCACAAAGGCATTAATGATACCAATGAGCCAATTTAATCTGGGGTCCTAGAGGATGGTTCCAAATAACACAGGGGTCCATTACTCAAAAAAGGTTGAGATTCACTGGCCTACATCACTGCAGCCACAAGAACGTGCGTTTATGCTTTTAACCTGGTCTGACATTGGTGGGCGGAGCTACTGTAAATTTGCACGTAGTAATAGACACTCCGAATAATCTTGTTTTCCGTTAAGATTATTTTTATTACCACACTGGTAGATATTGATAATTTTACTTAAGTAAAATGCACTTAATTTAGATCCCCCCAGGAAACAAGACTAAATATGACTAATATCATTTTCGTATATGCAAAATCCATCTTGATTTAAGACATTTTTGATATTTGTACTTGAAATAGGATAAAAAATACTCATTACAAAAAGTATTTTTGCAGTGTGAATGAATGAGTGAACTATTTAAAGGTACAATATGTAAGATTTTTGCAGTAAAATATCCAAAAACCACCAGGCTAGTGTTATATATTTTGTCCAGCTGATTACTAACAATATCTCTAATGTTTTCAACTACTTGTAAATCATGAGAAAATTCCCATTCTAAACAGTGACACGGGGCAATGCAGTCGCCTGTCAATGACGTCAGTTACCGCCTTTGTTACCGCCTTTGTTACCGCCTTTACTGACGTAGAAACCACATGACAACAGTGCCGTGGACAAATGCGGAAGTAGTGTCTAGCGTACAGCAAACCACTAGCTTGCTTCAAGCAGTTCCTTATTTACTTCTTGCACGTTTTATGGTGGATTGTGTTACTTATTTATGGAACATAATTACTGCTTACCATCTGCCGCTGGTTCTGTCGACAAGGACAGCTCCCGTAAACTCATGACCGGAAAAGCGGAAGCGGCGCCGGCGACTGTGTCATAATAAAAGTCCCGCTGCTCGTGAGGCGTGTGTTGATCAATCGCTCCAGCTCCTCGTTCAGCTCCCACAACACTCGGTCCTGCTCTGCTTCATACTACAGTAACGTTAATAATCGCATCCACGAACATGAGTTCTTCCAGACTCCAATCCCTATTCTTTTGCACCGTCCGTTGAGATGGAGACCACATGTCCCAAGTTTTTCCGCTCTAAAACTTGGCGTCATCAAACTACGCCTTTGTTTTGAATAGGCTTCTAGCGACCTCTAGCGGAAAAAAATATCACAAATTGTACCTTTAAACATCACTAGCACTTTAAAAAGTAGGAGGAGCCCGAGGGAAACTCTGGGTTTACCGAAGAAAACTTGCTCCTGACCAGCGGTGCGTTTCCAAAAGCATCGTTAGCCAACAATGGTCGCAAGTTCCATTGAATTCTATTGGTAACGACGGAACTTGCGATGATGGTTGGCTTTGGGAAACGCACCTCAGGTTAGGTTCACAGAGTAAGTTAATGGTAACTGACTCTGAGTATAAGTTACCTCTCTTTCAGAAACAGGCTTGACTTAACCTGCTTTCTTGGGTTTGACATACCTCCCATTCTGAAACGGAAAACATAGAGTTTCTGTCATTTTGGGGTTAACATACTCAGAGTTTTCACTTAACCTCCTTTCTGAAACAGGCCCCTGGAATATGGCCATGATGTGTCCTCCTACATGTTTGTTTAAGAAATGAAAAGCTACACACTCCATCAGTTAGGGTTAGAAGAACTGTTGCCAAACATATAACATGTTAGAAACATGATAATCACAGCAATAATCATCCAGTCATAGACTCTTGAGCATTTGCCTAATCCAAACAGTGTGTATTATAAAAAAATAAATATTATAAAAATGTATTATATATATATATATAATACATTTTTATAATTTTTTTTATAATAACTTGATATTGTTGTTATTTGGTTGTTCCGTTTTGATATTGTTACAAAATTAAAAAAAACAAAAAAAAAAACAGCAGCAGCCATCAGCTCCCAAACTCCACTTCATCTCTTGCACAGCCACTCGATTTCCTCCAACCAGGGAGGAGAGAGACACCAGCCCTTGTCTGAGCTCATTCTCAACGTGGAAAGGGAAAGGAGAGATACCATACCAATCCAGCAGATTCCAGCAAATCATCTAGAGATAATTTTTCCATGCCGAATGCGTGTTAAAGAGCGTGCTCAGTGCGGCACACATCAGGCTGCTTTATTGCCATAGCAGCAGCGCGAGCTGCCTGTAGCTGGCACAGGAGCTAGCGACGGAACAAAGAAAACACACACAAATATATACGTCTACTGAGCAAACTGCTTCCATATTCTTTAAGGAGGAGAAGGCAAGACCCCGAAGACCAAAACTGACATGATGTTTCCACAATCCAGGCACTCGGTGAGTGTAAATCGAGCCGTTTACTGGCGCTGTGTTGATGTTGTTAGCTGGCTTGAGCTTAGCATTGGCAAGAGAGGCATCCGTGCAAGTGCGTGTATGCTGAAACTTATCGCAAAGATGAAATATTTAACGTACATTTTATAATATCGTCTTGTAACGTTTTATATTTCCAAACCACACATTTTTGCCTTAAAATCCACTAATTCGTGATCTGGCAGTGCATAACTGTTTGCAAATGGGAACAATGTAGATGTTGTGCGCTTGGAGTGCCTGTGACATTTAACAGTTGGTGAATTGTGTATTAATATATGCAACTTCAGTCTCAAAACATGTGGTGCATTATTTTAGTAACCCTTTATATGTGTTTATTAGTCTGTACTTTGCAATAATGCTTGAAATTAGGAGATTCCAAATGTTTATGTTTACATCTTTCAGGTTGTATTAGTCCTTTCTGATGAACTCTCATCATTTTGCCAGTGGCTGAAATGGAGTAGTGCCAAAATCCATGTATTAACTAACACTACAATCACAGAACACTTTTTTTTTTTTTTTTTTGTAAGAACAAAAAACGAAGGTGTAATCTGTAATGACATGCATTTGCATTGTGCAAGATGTGTTCCTTACAGCACATCCGAGGTGTGTTGCGCACCACCTCTTGATCTTTTGCCAAAGTAGAGTCTCTAACACTGCTTATGAGCTCCTTTATGGATTGAGTTACACATAACGAATCGCTTCCTAATCAGCCTAACTAACCCAGGTAAGTGATTTAAAAGTGGGTTTAGACTGTTTGCAAAATGCATTTTATACATACAATGACTTGAATACATCTCTTTTGTGATGATCATGTTTCATTTTTCATTTATTTGTTTTAGCACTGTCACAAGGAGAATTTCATAATGAAAGTCTTTTATCTTACGTAATATCACATAAAAATCATGTTTTCCCCTTTAAATGGCAAGGTTAATTTAGTTTGTAAAATGTCATGTGGTGCGACTTCCCAAAAAACAACGATTTTTATGAATTTTTACATTTGTAAAATATACTTTTGTCCTTGAAAAATAGAATAAAAATAAACTGTTTTGACATTTTTCTTGATGGTTAAACCACATGACATTTTTAGTCATTAAATTATCCTTGAAAATAGAAGTTTTTCAAAATCATATAAAGAGTACACAAACTTTGCACTTGTTTTAAACTAGTTTTTTTTAAAATCGTGGATACTCTTGTATGACATTGACCAGTTAAGAAAGTAAATGGGATCAGTTTTAAAGTCACGTTGACTAACATCAGGACCTCTTTGCATTGGGCTAATTGTTGGATGAATAGGTCATCCAGCTGATATATACCATTTTTTCAGGTGTTTGAGATGAGATAGTAGGGCTCCTTTAGTAGGGCTCCTTTACAGCCTGATAATGAAGGGCCGACAGGGAGCATGTGAAAATGTGGGCCCAGTTGTAGTCGGCACTACTTTGTTGCCACGGCGCTGTGACTCCATAGCAACGACTTCTCACCAGACTTGACACAGAAGGTGTTTACTCTGACCAGCCTGAACAGTTCATGACTTCAATTGTTCACCCCGTTGTAGTCGTACACGCAGCCCTTTTAATCTTGCAAGCCCACTGCGACCGTTTTTTCCGAGTTCATCTAATGAGGTTTGTGTCCTTGTGATGAAATTTTCAAACCCTTACGTTTCTTAATTGGAGTATTAAGACCCAACACACCAAGTTAAAAGCAGGGATTACAGATTTAACCCCACAGATTGGAACCGCATCCCGCTGTGCGTGCTTTAAAATACTGAAAATGTTTAGTTAGCGTTGTACGAACGTTACTGTAGTAAGTACCTGGAACCATATCTCCTTTTTTGTATGTCTGATGACACTTAATAGCATTTTGTCCTCCATTTTGTTCATTGAATCGAGATCCAGACAAGTGATGTCATAATGGTGGGGATTTGTGAATTGGAGTGCGCCATTGATTGTGGCTTTTCAAGGAGTCATTTCGGAAAGCCATTGTTGCAGTAATGGCTTGAAAGAGAAGCGAGAGTTGGCACAGAAACGTACATGCACCAGTGTGTGTGTGTGTGTGTGTGTGTGTGTGTGTGTGTTTGTTTCTGTGCTGCCCCCCAACCTGATGCTTTGGGTGGGGCTTGCAGGGCAGATTTATTAAGTCTGCTTGAGTGAGCAGGACAGACCTCCGTCTTTCCCTCCCCAGATCCCTCAACGCCATGGATAATCCCTGTTGTCCCACATCTTGCTCATTAAATAAACTTAGACACACACGCACACACATACTTGCCATTTATTCCCTGCATGCTTATGTATGTGACGAAAAATTTGTTGCGTACTGCAGCTACTTTTCTTGCCATGCTAAAAATGTTTTATTTGCTTGTATAGTGGTGAAAGTTTAATTCTGGCTCATGTTACTTGCCAGTTTAGTCTGTTTTTCCATTTCCTGTCCTGTTATAAAAAGGAAAAGCAATTTAAAAATAATATTGAAGTTACAAATATGAATAATAAAAAAATAAATAATTAATGACAAAAATGTGCTTCAAATATGTTAATATACTGTGGCTTTCCCCTCACAATGTTGCATTATTTTTATCATTTTTTTCATTCATGTTATTTCTCAGTTCAATTAACGGAAAAGGTGGTTGTCTAAATTACTAAAATCTGAAATTAACATTTAGACGTGCTGCTCGACAAAAATTAAATGAATGTTGCAAGAGTTACAGTTTCAGATGTCACTCAGTAATATCGTAAATACATGTACCATATGTATTGCAATCTGTATAGTATTGAGAGGTAGTTGGTAGGGCTGCCCCCTAATAGTCGATTAACTGTTAGTTGACTAGAAAAGGCTTGGTCAACCAAAATTTTATTAGTCATTTAGTCGCAGAAAAAAAAAACTCCCCAGGAAGTGGTGAAATCACACAGGCTGTGACAGACATATCGTTAATGGCAGGAAATCCAAACATTGGGCTTGTTCAATATGCAATGGCACTGTGCTGACCAATCAGTGTATGATATCAAAGTACAGCGAGAGCGATCTAATACATAAGGAGTCGTATGCTCTCCAAATGCTCTCGCAGTACTTTGATGTCATACGCCGATCGGTCTGCACAGCGTTCATTGACCTCAAATATGACATCACTTGAAACATGTAAGTAGTAGCAACTTTTCAAGTCCACTCGCTCTAATGTTAGCCTAGATAAATGTGCATTATTATTAGGTGCGTTTCCATGTGTTTGTGTGGGGAGCGCGCTTACTGCATGACATATAGGCGCCGGTGCGATCACTTGCATTTAACTTAAAATACTTAATCATTTTTGGTCATACAGATTAGAGTAATGCAAACTGTAAAAAGTCTACTTTTATTTCTGAAAACTCACAATAACAAGAAAATGTGCTTTTGTAAAATAATGAAAACAATCAGGATGCATTTTCTGCCATCTGAGTGAACTTCAGCATGTCACATAAATGAACCGAAACTTGCCTTACAGACATGATAATTATATCTATAGAAAGCTTGAAATGTCTATTTTTACATGGACCAATTCAAATAAAAAATATAAATATTTTATGTAATCCATATGAAACTTGCATATAGGCGCATCCACTACTGCGGAGATGACGAGTTGGCAACGTCGACCACAGCAGAAAACACTGAAAACATTATCAATATATTATTAAAATGTTTGGACAGTCTCCTTCTGTGTTTTTTTTTTTTTTTTTTTTTTTTTTAAATGACACTCATAATCATTACGTTTGCCGGTGCGCTGTGGCAAGCATTAAGCATACGTTTGAGGGCTGATTAAGCTATTACATATTATTATGATTTATGGCTTATTAATATATACGCACAATTAGTTGACTAATAGCTTAAATGAACGTCTAGAAAAATCTTTAGTCAATGTCAACCCTAGTAGTTGGTGATACTACTTTATTCACATTTCATGTATAGCACAAACCTTTGTATTTTATATTATAATATACATCATAAGTGTTTATATATGTATGTGTTTGTGTGTGCATGTATATATTTATATAATATGTCATAAGTATATAAATTAATTTAATAAAAGTATAGAAATGTTTAGTAATAATAATGCTTGCCTTAACAAGCATTGCTAATGTATAAAAACAAAATTGAGCTGCATGATTCTGGATATATAGAGAATGATTCTTTTTCTGAAATTTACTAGAAGATCTGAAAAAATGTAAATTGCGGCAGTCTACTTAAAATGTTTCATTTTAATCTATATTTATTATTTTTAAAAAAACGTATATTTAGTGAGTCATTGAATCATTCATTTCACTTGTTTCATTACTGGATGAATCAGCATTTTTGAACGAATATCTTGAACGATTCAATGAAAAATACATATTGAACAGTGTTTTTTTTTTTTTTTTTTATAAACGGGCACAGGCGAATCGTTGTCATTTATTTAGGAATGAGATTGCATGGGTGTTTGAATCGAGATTGTGATCTTTTAACGATTAATCGTGCAGCTCTCTACTATAAAATATAATTTTTAATAAAGAAAATATTAATAAACATGTAGCCATTATAATTCGTGCCTTAGCAAGCATGACTAATAATCTTTGATCAATTTAGTCCCATATAGCAGGTAAATAAGGAGCAACAAATTCAGTGTTTATTTGTGGAGGTTGAAATTGTAACGCACACACTCCCGAGCAGATGTCTTGGTCGTTGATGGCAAATCTGCTCATTAGCATCGCAAATAGGTCTTTGAACACCTGAAAAAGTGTATGTGGAGAGGACAAGGAAAAAGAGTGCACATAGGTGTCACTGATTCCTTTTTATTTCCCTGATTTTTAGCATTAAATGAGAAATTCAGGCCGTTTCAAAAGAGCCAGTGACAATACTGCATCCGCTGTGAATAGACTCGGCCTGTACTGTGGTGAAAGGACGAGGCACGGATGGCTTAATTAGCTTGTCTAACTGTTTGTGTTCCTCTTGGCCTTTGGTGTGAAGGACGCGTGCTGGGATAATTGCGTCGCAGGATTATTTTTACTAGCGCAGGTTTTTTGCCAGTTGCTCGTGGCTTAGAGGCTTTGTATGTTGCACGCATGTTTCTGGATGTGTGTGTGTGTGCACCGAGACAGACGGGCTGCATCAGTATTCTCTGGCAGTGATGGACTTGCGCTGTGGGAAAGCTGCGCCCCAGAGTAAAGCAGCGGTCTGGAACAAAGCAGCCTGGTGGGGGACTGTTTAATGTGGCAGCACCTCGCATAGACCTGCCTGTCGACAGACACACCGGGCTAAAGAACCCTTCCTAAAGCACTTCCGCCTCCACAGCCAAAGATCACGAGCAGCTCTCTTCTTACGCTTCTTGTAGTTCATGCAGAATTATCATAGGCTCACCGTGTCTTTATGTACTGATCACTGTTTTACTATCATTGGGACACTAATATTATTAATGTTTGTATAGACTGTATTGTTTTTCTTTCAGTTTTAGTTATTTTAGTACATCAAGAAATTAAAATGAGATGTATCCTTGGCAACTGAAATAAAATAAAATATAAAAAAAGTAAACCTATTTTATTTCAGGGCCGTTTGCACAACGCAGTTTTCAACAAAAAATGGAAAACTTTTTATGCGTTTTGGCCGTTTATTGACACGAACATTTTCGGGGCCTGAAAACTAAAAAAAAAACAAAAAAAAAAAACAATACAGTTATCTCTGTGTAAACTACAAAAATATGTATTTGTGAAAACGGTGACATCATGCGCATGCGTATTATGTATTCAGTCTATTGGCGAGGAGTATTTCTTTCAAAGTGACATCGCCAACTACTTGCCTGGCATGAATAATACAGTGTTTATAGTCGTTCTTGCAGATCCATATGAACAGAGATCATTTTGACAACATTGTTGTCTGTACGCTAAAATTTTCAGAAATGCAAGGGAAAACTTTTCCATTTTTAGTACATCATTGTAGGGCTGTAGATGATTAAGGCCTAAAATCAAAACCTCGATTAATTGAACATTTTACCTCAAATACGATTAATGAACGATTATTTTGTTTCCTGTTTTTTGTTTTGTTTTTTTGCCCTCATAGTTCACTGACAAGGTTTGTACTGTAAATATGATTGACTATTAAAGGTGGGATATTTTTTTCTATTGAAAGTGTGATCTGACATAACAGCTCACTTTGATCCAGTTATCTGGATCGTAACATTTCATAAATCAGATAAAGATAAATTAGTACAGTACCAGTACGAGTCATTGCGTGTGTGAATTAGTCGTGAAGCTGTGGGTTGTAAATAGTTCCTTCAAATGTAGAAAAATATGTGCCTAATTTTTGAGTTTGTAAGCAACTTTAGTGATAAATCACAGCACAACGCTGACAACTAGTTTCTGCGATCTTCGCGTTTTGCGCAGCTACTGTTTGTATGAGTGTTCTAGGGTTGGGCGATGTCCCCTAAATTGGCAGTTGACAATGTTTACAGTAAAACATCGTGATGGACGATGATATCCTCGGGGGTGGGGGGGGTGTATTTAAATTTTCATTATTATATAATTAAATAATTTATTATTTATTATTTTACTTTATTTATTTATCCCTTTGACGCGTACAATCACACCGGTGTGATTAGAACGTTCAGTGCAGTGCATCACGTGATCAATTATCAAATTCAAATGTGCGCGTCCATATCTAAACCAGAGATGGACGCGCGCAGCACTTTTCATATATCACAAATATGCAGTGTTTTCAACCACATAATGTTTATTTTAGGTTTCGGATGTTTAAATACATATAAGATGTTGTGAATCCAACAGAACCTGCGGCAAAAACTAACATGGCGATGCCTATAAAGTGTATAGCTCAACTAACGCAATCATTATAAAGTTGTTTAAACAGCAAAACACATCCACTTTCACATATTTGACAATCGGAATATCAGATATTTCATGTTATAGTTAACAAATTAGTGAATATTTTGAATAAAAAAGGAAAACTGAAATAAAAGCAGATCATCAGTCATACAGCGCTGCGGTGTGTAACATGACAAGCAATGATGCGTCACCATGGAAACCATAAAGCGATACGTTCTAAATAACGGTCGCCTTGAAAAACTCACGCTGGGGGGTCAGCCAGAATATTTTAAACTTACGTGCGAAAGGGTTATTTTATTTCCCAACTAATGACTCATCCGGGCTTTCCAATAGGTTGCACGGGAGGGGAATAAAAGGGGCGGAGCGGGGCGGGTGGCGTCGGTCAGCCATCACGTACAACATCATCGATACAACCCTAGAGTGTTCGTGCCACAATGCAGCTGCGTGAGCACGGTAGCTCGAAATATTATACATCCAATCGTCTAAAATCGCTTGAATGTCCAAACAGGCAAACCTTAAAACAAATACAACTGACAAAGTCAGTTGTATTTGACCGCAACGGTTAGAGTTAAAAATCATCATTTGCATTCTACTAAAGAAACAAAGTCACCTACATCTTGGATTCCCTAGGGGTAAGCAGATAAACATTGAATTTTCATTTTTGGGTGAACTATCCCTTTAAGGTAAACGCACTTTCCGTTGTCTGGTATTTGTCAGAATGTGGACAGATGCTGTCAATGGATTCTAAGTTGTATTTAACTTGCATCAGTGTTATTGTTGTTAACTAAAGCTAAAATTATTAAAAATCTGAAATAAAGTAGACAAAAATAAAAAGTTATAATTAAAAAAAACCGTTGCCTTTTCAACAAACTGAAATAAAATAAGTTTCAGTTGGAGTACTAATATCACTAAATCTAAAATAGAAATAAATTGAAGCTAAAGCTAAATAGAAGTATAAAAAAAGCACACAAACTGACCAGAACTTAAACTGACATTAAAATGAAAACTAAAAATAAAAGCTAATTCAAAATACCCTAATAGTAAATCGTGATCAAATAAATAGGCTTGCAGTAGAATGTTAATAACCCAATCTGGCCTTAATTGGGTTTAACTACAAAACGTGAAGTCCATAAGTCTGCAGGGTTCTTTCCAAGGGGTCATTATTTGTGGGCAGTTGCTCGCCTCCCATGGCTGTGCCATTTGTTACTGAGTCAGGAGTAATCGTCTGTCTTCCGGAGTCTCTGACCCATGCCGAGCTCTTTACCAACATGGCATCAATCACGATCGCTACTGTTCTGTCTGTAATCTCCCAATCACCTTGACCCTCCTGCTTTTAATTTTCAGTCGTGAGCCGCTGTGCTGTTTGCGCTCTCTTTTTGACAGACATTCCCATCCCTCGCTCTCTTGATCCTCTTCTCTTTCACTACCCCCTACCCACTGTGTTGTGTATCCTTTATGCTGTGTGACAGCTATTTGTCTGTAATTTGACTGCCACCGTCGGCCTTTCCAATGAGAGGAAGCTTGTGTTTGGGAGCATGTGGCGCCTGAAGTGATAAAAGTTGAATAATTCCCTTTCAAATGAATCAATGAGGACGGATTGGAGCGGGAAATGGGATAACCCCATTTCTCATAAAAAGCGAAAGAGGTTTAGGGTTAGCAGTGACCGAGGATTGGTGAAGAGATAATCATCAAAATCAACTTCCTGCCCCAAACATGATTAGCCACCACCATTATCTTTGCAGTGTGGCTTCCGGTTCACCAGCCCCCATGATGCTTCTGCTTCTTTGAAGAAACACTTTACACCATGTCTACACCAGACTGACCGGTGTCGCATCGCGCCGCATCGCAACGGCTAAAAGCTGAACACTGAACACAACAAACTGACTGTTGCAAAGCACTTGGACTACATCAGAAATAGAACGGGGAATCTGTTTACTGTTGGGAATTTGTTGAGTCGCACCAAATCCAGTGTAGACAATATCACTGATTTTACTGGGTTCTATTGGCATTTGACACGTCGCATTGTGCCGCTCGTGTCCAGTGTAGACATGGTGTAAGTCTAATGTGGATACAGGTTTTAATTACCAAGTAAGAAGTTTGTTCTTGTTAAATCGTCAAGTTTTTACATTGCATAGTTGCATTTTAGAACTCTTTCTTGTTGATGCCACAAAATGTTTTGTTGCCCTATTTTTTTTTTTTTTTTTTTGGTCATGTGCTGTCATTTTCTCTGGAACCAGTACAACCAGAATCAATACAAACCCCTGTCAGAACCTCAAATGACTCGATGCTTAAGCGAGTCAAACTTTACATAAACCTAAGAGCCCTAACCTTTTAAACTGTTTTTTGTTGTTGTTGCTTTTTGTTTTAGTTTTTGTTCTTTTTGTGTTTTTGATTTAATTTGTGTTCATGGTATACATTTATTTCTTGGGAATACAAATACCATAGTTTGTTTTATAGAAATCATATGTACATCCCACTATGGTAATTGCGATTTATGCATGTTTTTTTACCCATGGTTACCATTAAGTTTTTTAAAAATGAATAATAAATAATATGCAAGAATTTAAAACCTGTTCCTCTATGAATCGGACCAAATTTTCAATAAAAAGTGATAAATAAGTGAATGCTTTACTATTTAGTGTATGTTTATGGGTCAAATCATGCTTAATCATTGGTAAATTGACTTTTTGGTGCAATAAATATGCTAATATCACTATAATAATCATTAATTTAAAGGCCTTACTCCATCTGTACGACTCTGATACTAGTCTGGAGTCTTTGACCCTTTGTTGGTCAAATAATTTATATCAAGAATTGGAACTTCAAGTTGATTGCATTGGATTGTGGGATGCAGTATTCCACACAGCATGTTGTATACCTCACATTTTGACTAATGTAGTAGTCCACTAAGTGTTCTATGTATACTGTTGGTGGTACACATACTGTATACTGCAGAAATAGTGCTATGCTATTAGTAGTTTGCTATTCCAAACATAGCATCAGATAGAGGAAGACTATGGGTGAGGATTGGGCTATAGTGGTCCTAGTGCCTCTTGGTTTGCTGGCATTTCACTGAACCACATTCACTGTAATTCAAGTATAAAAAGACTCTCTTCTCCTCTTCAGATAACTACATCTGGGCCTTTGTATGTAATCCCTTGGGATGGGGAAAAAACTGCCAACATTAGAGTTGAAAGAATTTTCTAGAACATTTCTTTTTCTGTTAAACGGTGGGGTGGGAGGCACAACTGTAAATTACGGGAATGATGAATCCCATTTAGCCACAGAAGACTCACAATTTGCCCACCAGCGTATAAAGCCTTTTAATGGTTTAATTGCATCTCAAAGGAGAAGCGCACAGAGGCAGAGTCAAATTAGGGATTGTCCCATATTTTGGCTCTTGTGCTGCATGAGTGCGTCTGTGCGTGGTTTTCTTTTTTTTTTTAAGTGAATATGGGATTTGCTCTAAAGCTTAAAATCATTAGACTAAGCTTTGCAACCTTGAAGGTTTCCATCACTTCATTAATGCTGGTGTTGCTTAGTGGTTAAAGATTTGTCCTGCTAACCAAAGGGTTGCAGGTTTGAAGCCCATAAGGTGCGATTCACAAACCAAATCTGTATCGGATGTACCAGCAGCAGCTGTTTACCCCATTGCTTGGTAACGACCGTGCAGGAGAAGGTGGCAAAATGCATAGCGTTGCTCACCTCACTTTTTATATTTTTGTTTTTGAACCATTGGTTTTGTTTCCAAAGCTTCAGTACGTGACGACACTTGTCTGTCTGCTGCTGCGAATGTACTGCAAATGCTCTAAAGAATGCTGAAGGCGAGCAGAAATGAAATATACAGCTCTCTGCTTGCAGTTCGCCAGTCATGCTCGTCAGGAAAGTGAGTAACACACACATTTTTATCAAATCATATGTCATTAATAGTGGTTCACTTCCACAATTTAATACGATTGCATTCACATGAGCAGCGAGCCGTACTGGAGTTCACATGAACCGTACTCCATTTTTAAGTGTTTTATATGGTTCATGGGTGTGCACCCGAATTCGAAAGACAGCTTTCACAACATCATCCAAACAAACCGAACTCTGATGTCAATCGAACTGGAGTGTGCACCAAAAGTGCTAGTGTGAAAGCACCCTAAAAGAAAGTCTGATCACTCAGTAGCTATTTTTGCAATTTTTCCGAGAACCTATTTCCAGTTATTCAACTACAGATCTTATCTACTTTAATGGGAATAGACAGGAATCTCCTGTGTGAAATGTTTTGTTTGTATAACATATTTCAAATTAGCACTAAAATCTGACAATTGGTATCATAAATTGATTCTTTTGCTCAATTCACATGTAAAAAGTGAATTTTTACTTGAATAATGCTAATTATAATCCTATTGTTTTAAATGCTACAAATGAATGTAGGCATCACTATTAACATAATACTAATTTTGCTAATTAATTACTAAAGCTTACATTTAAGAGTTTTATTAAACTTAGTAACTTAAAATGTAATATTTAAAAACACTTAAGTATGTGTAAATTTGAATCACCATTGCACACTTGGGCCAGGCATTTAACCCTAGGTTACTCTATAAAAGGATTGACTTTGTAAGTGTACTTGAATTTGCTTTGAATAAACACGTCACTTAAATGTCAAAGTAGCAAAGTTCACAATCATTATAAAAAAGAACCATAATTCTGCTCACTGTTCATTTCTTTAGGACTCTTAAGCACTTTTTCATTTACACAGCATGTGTGAATCTGTTTCAACATGCTTGTATTAATGTATTAATGACCGTTTTAAAGCCCTCTCTCTGCTTCGCACACAGCTAACTGTTCGGCGCCTGCTTAAACCATCTAGATGACGTTATGGTGTGGCAAGCAGGTCAGCGTGGCCTCCGTTGAAAGCGAGTATTGTGCATACGTAACACCCGTGATCTCCCCAACACTCCACCAGGGGCTATCGACTCAAAAACTTTCCCAATCGGCCCCAGCATTCCCCAAGGAAACCGTATCTCCCGTGGTCATGCACAAATGTGAGGACTACTGTTAGCGGCGTCTGAAAAAGTTTGACTGTTTGGGCACTAAGTGCTCGCTGTTGACACAAGCCTCTCTTTCATATGCAGTGGAGCACAGAGCGCTCGGGCTAAGTACACAGTTTGTGTTAAAGGTTGGTCTGCTAGTACCGTGGGTTTTGAGAATTTCATCCGCTGAGATCTCACCCGCAGAGTGGCATAGGATTTTTGAAATGGGAAAAACCAAACACTCGAAAGGAGTCAAGAATGGGTTGGCGATTTGGAAAATAACATGATGAATTAGCTTTTGGATTGTTCAGAAGAGATCAGAGTGCCGAATAAAACACAACCAAGTCCAGCATGTTGATGGATGACTAGTGTTTGAATTTGGTTCTCTTTTGTTAACTTTGCACCTTTTTACTTGTATAAGATCAAACATGAAAACATAATAATTACTATTATTAGGGTAAGGTGCCGGAACTCCATTGTGTTTTTACTTATTTTCTTCTTCATTTTTCTGCCCTAAAAGTGTATGGGTGTCAGAGACTGTAAATTGTAGAGACCCCAAAATTGGCAGAATTGTTCTGATCTTACACAGCTACTCAGGTGCACAGACACACACCTGTCCGACACTAGGTGGCGCTATAATAAGGTGAAACCTAAGGGCTAGAAATTTTTACCCCTTTTTTCCCCTAAACCTAACTCTGTGTATCTGTGTATCTTATCTATAAAAAATTCGGCCATTTTGAATTTTCTGAAAAAAATACTTTTTCTAACTCTTAGGCCATTGGCCCAATCTTTACCAAATAGGCACACACCAGCTAGGGATGGTGTTGGCAAAAAGTTATCAAAAAAAATTAATTATTGGTAAATTAAATGGCCTGGGGTCCATTTGACCTGTTTTAATGAAACTTTATACACCTTGACCACAGAACATTTTGTCTTTAATTCAAGTTTTGCAAAAATTTGCTTTGTTTAGACTCTGAAAGTAATGATTTGTGGTTCAGTAAGTGAGTCATTCACCAAAGATTCAAATTCGACTCATTGACTTCATTTTCGGTAGCCAGAATCTGAAACATTGGTAATAGCAGAGCTCATCTTGGGTTTTTATTTTTTATTTTTTCCAGCATTGCTAGAATTACATTGAAAGCTAGAAGGCCTGCATTCATCAAAATTCGCGTATGGCAGTTGCTTATTGGGAAAACCGCCAACATATCTCCAAGTCTAGGAAAAATCTACCCTGAAAAGTGCAAAACGGTTCCAATAACATCTGCATTTTCCCTGCAGGTGTGGCCCCCACACAAGGGAAATAAGCTCACCTGCAAGCCGAATACATGTAATTCAAAAACCTTGGGTGATGTCGAGCTCCAGACATGACTGACGCCTTCTAAATTATGAGTTGTGAATGTCGCAGTAAGCCCTGTGAGATTTTATTTGCTGCTTTTTATACAGTACACTTGAATTCACTCTTGATTGCAAAATTTCCTGTTTAGAAAGCTGCATCTGTTTTGGCTGGAATTTTCTGTTCTTGGCATTGAAACCGCTGCGGTGGTCCATCCCCTGGATGCCCAGATGATGCTGCGACTCACGCTTTCTGAATAATGTG
Source organism: Chanodichthys erythropterus (assembly GCF_024489055.1). Classification (NCBI taxonomy): domain Eukaryota; kingdom Metazoa; phylum Chordata; class Actinopteri; order Cypriniformes; family Xenocyprididae; genus Chanodichthys; species Chanodichthys erythropterus. Next base: position 15,919,525 of record NC_090230.1, on the reverse strand, counting down.
ATTGACCGCCATAAATTGCTTTCGTTTCAGGCTTCATCGCAGCAGCTGAAGTTCACAACGTCAGACTCGTGCGACCGCATCAAGGACGAGTTCCAGTTCCTTCAAGCACAATACCACAGGTATCCACCCACATTTTCGACACCTTAGAGGAATGGCTCACTTAAAAAATTAAAATAATCATCGTTTACTCACGTGTCTTTCCAAACTTATGTGATGTTCTTTCTTCTGTGGCAGTGTTAATTTATTACTATTTTATTAATTTCTTGAATTAGCTTATATTTTTAGGTTTTCAGCTTTCAATTTAGTTTTAGTTTAAGTTTTAGTAATTTTATTATGTGCTTTTGTGATTTTAGTTTATTTTTTATTTTTAGCTTTAGTAATTGAGAAAATTATTATTGAATTTATGACCTTAAGATATTTCATCAAAGATATTTTTGATGAAATACGATGGCTCAGTGAGGCCTCTCCAGCAATGTCACTGAACCTCTCAAGATCCAGACAGGTACTAATGTTATATTTGAAACGGTTTATGTCCTTATTACTATAAAGCAACGAAAATACTTTTTGTGCACCAAAAAATAAAATAAGGACTTTTCAGCAATATCTAGTGACGGACGATTTCTTTAGATGTCTTTAGTACCTATCTGGATTTTGAGAGGTTCAGTGACATTGCTGGCAATAGAGCCCTCATTGAGCCATCGGATTTCATCAAAAATATCTTAATTTGTGTTCTGAAGATGACCGAAAGTCTTACGGGTGTAGAACAATGTGAGGGTGAGTAATAAATGACATAATTTTCATTTTTGAGTGAACGAACTCTTTAATGTTCAAGCTGTATGGACCTTTAAAGTATCATAAAACCGGTGCTTTTGCGTCCTTTTTGAAGCTTTCGATGCAATTGCAAATACAATGACTCGTGATTCGGTGAGTGAATCAGATGTTAATTCAGTAACTGTTCTGACTGATTCTGGGAGTTCATTCTGTGAAGGAATCAGCAGATGGATTCAGACCCATAGCACATGAGTCATCTTGTGCAGTTCATTAAAAGAATTTGTTTATAAAAGTCATTTGTTGTTGAATCAGACTACAGTAGATGAGTCAGAAAGTAGTCAGATGTAGTCAACTGCTCTGATTGAATCATTGAGTTCATTCTGTGAGGTGAACGCCTGATTGATTCAAACCCAAAGTTGTTCTATTCATTAAAAGAACCGTTCATAGGAGTCATTTGTTCTTGAATCCGACTATAGTAGAAAAGAGCAACCAGCACATGGAAAGTTGAAAAGTAATGACTTGTGATTCAGTGAGTCAGATATCAACAGGCCTTTATCACATTCTGTGTGTCGTCACATCCGGCTCTGATTTAGTAGTGTAATCAGATTTCCGCCTTCATTATTGTCAATGGACGATCGCCAGTTTTGGCAAGACAACTACAATACACTTAGTGGTAGATGTTTCAATTTCATAGCATTACCATGATACCCTACCATTTGTGTAATCTTCCATTTTAATGTGTAGCATTATCTGAGCGAGGCAATTGTCAGTGCTGCGGGTGTTGCAGTAGTCATGAGATAAATGAGGAGCTGCATACTGCTTGAGTTACAGTTAGAGGAATAATCGGAATACACTGATTTTAATTTTTTTTTTTTTTTAATATTGTTGTTTTTATTGTTGCAGCATGTTTATTATGAATATTCTCCAATTTTTGGCTACAATATAATGTAGCCAAAATCATTACACTCAAACCTGGAGGCAGTGTAGTTACATGATCCATTAAATTATACATTTAAGGTAATATAATCGGACTACTTTTTGATTACTTTTGATCTCATTCATCACATGATTTGAATATGATAGTCTTGTCATCAACAAGATTGTGCATTAAATACTACATTATGTCAGGGTTTCTCAGACTGGGTTTTGTGAATTTAATGAAAAGCCATTAAGTAATTAAATCATAAACATCATTAAAAAAAACAAACAATCAAAATAAACTCTTACTAAAATGATTTAAAAATGTATTTGTTAACCTGCATGTACAGAAGAGGATTAGGGCCAAGCAATAATAAAAAAATAAAATAATCTCGAGAATAAAGTTGTTAAATTTCGAGAAAAAACTTGTTAAATTTAGAGAAAAAAGTCGAAATAAAATGAGAATAAACTCATTAAATTACGAGAAAAAACATGTTAAATTTCAAGAACAAATTTACTAATTTGTTCTCATAATTTAATGACTTTTTTCTCATAATTTAATAACTTTATTCTCAACATTTTATCCCAACTTATTTTCTCAAAATTTAACGGCTTTTTTTCTCATAATTTAATGAATTTGTTCTCATAATCTAACGACTTTTTTTTCGTAATTTAATGACTTTATTCTCAACATTTTATCTAGACTTTTTTCTTGAAATGTAATGACTTTTTTCTCATAATTTAACGAGTTTATTCTCGATTTAACAACTTTAATCTCGAGATGGTTTTATTTTTTTATTATGGTTTGGCCCTAATCCTCTTCCGTATGCATGTCATGTGACCATTAACCAACATCAGAGAACCGTGAACTTAATTTTATTAGTGACCCAACTTATTAACGTAAAATCTCAAGGGGAACTTCAAGTAAATATATTTGGTCAAAGAGATTCAGTTGACAAAAACGGAAGGAATCCTTGCATTGCATGTAAATGTGAAATGACGTGTGAATTTGTACATTTTAATCTGTTTGAAAAACAAAAGTCTTAAATGACTCACTGAGTGATAAACACAATTATTATTTTATTTTTTCAGGAGCTGATTAGATATGCAATGATAAGAAAACATTTCTTAAAAGTGAAGTGATTTCTGTAAATCCAGTGGTCAAATGATGTGCGTCTTTGTTTTCAGTGATAGTCACATGACTAGTGGCTGGTCTCTGTGTGCAATTCCACAAACCTGGAAGACCTTCTGAATATATAAAAGCAGTTGGCGTTTTTTTTTTTTAGAAAGGAAAATTTTAAAGATAAAAAAGTAGTAGGGAAAATCAATGAATTACTGCTGTTGTGAGAATAACATGTAATCAATAAAAAAAAGTAACTGTAGTCTGTTTACAAGTGTTTTAAAATGTAATATAATCTAATTATAAGTACTTAACATGGAATCAGTAGATATTTTTTCCATTCTGTGGATGAGAGTATGAGGACTGATGGGACATTATCCTGCTCCACTTCACAGACGATAAGTGAAAAGAGAATTTCAGAAGGACAGGACACTCATTTATGACACTTTATTCGAAGATAAGAACAGCTTGTTACGCTGTTTCTAGCATCTGCATACATAAGACACCATGTTTTTTGTTTCATCGTAACAGATTAATGATTGAAACTGAGGTTGGTGTATTTAGGCCTTGTTTACACCTGGTTTTAAGACGTGTTTTGGTCAACTGGATCACAAGTAGATGAGGGAAACGCATACCTGTTTACACCTGTTTTTTTTTTTTTTAATTTGCCTCATTTGTGTACTTTCAACCACTTCTGTCCTTATTTCTTTCAGGTTTATTGGCGGGTAAATATGTTTTTTTCAGGTCTTTCAATCTAATGTATGAAATAAGCTCACGCATTTAATTTCTGCTCTGACAGACGCAAGATGATGCTGAATGCAGTGAGTGCGTGTTAGATATCAGGAATGGTGAGAGAACATTGTGCTTAGTATGTTTCTCATCCAATCCCGTTTGGCTTGCACGCTTCCCATAATGTTCAGTGGGTGGTCTTTTGTGGCTGTTCGAACACATTCAATCACATGAGTGTCTACACACTACGAAACAATCTGGTCGAATGTGTTTTCGACTACCTCTGGAAGTGGTTGAATGTGGACAAGCTCAATATGATCCCTTTTACACCTGTATTTACAGTCATCCACTTGTGATCCAGTCACCCAAAAACAGGGCCATAGATGAAGTTTCTGTGCTGAACTGTATCAATAAATCATAAAAATCCTGTGCTATGGGCTTCATTGATACAGGCTACTGTGTAAATTATTTTACGCTACTCTTTGAAGCTTCCGCTTTTCGAATGCAGAAGTCTAATAAAGGCCTATTCAATAACTGCTTTGATTGATTCAGTGAGTTCATTCTGTGAGGGAGTCGCAAGATTGATCCAAACCCATAACTTTTAAGTCAGTCTATTTGTTAAAAGAATAGGAGTCATTTGTTCTTGAATCCACCTATAGCAGAATAGAGCAACTGAGTCAAAAAGTAATGACTTGTGTGTGAATGAGTCAGATGTTAATTCGGTTGATTCAGTGAGTTTATTCTGTGAAGGAATCACCTGTTCCTTAAAAGAACCAGTTCATAAGAGTTGTTTGTTCTTGAATCAGACTACACTAGAAAATAACTACCAGAACATTATCAAAATTTCTCATTTTGTGTTCCACAGCAGAAAGAAAGCCATACGGGTTTGAAACAACTTCTTTTTTTTCTTCTTTTTTTTTTTAACCATTTCTTTAACACTAGCACTACCGGAATTCCATAACTACTAGAACTGCCAATAGCGGTCATTTTGACTGTTCATACCAGACAGCAGTGAATGTCATTTTTTTCATGTTATATTTACTTCAAAGCTTCTATGGTCATGTTTAATGAAAAATGTGGGGTAATTTAAGCATACATAATATAATATGTTCGTGATATTATTGTGTAAGAGCTACTAGACCTCCCACAAAAGTGCATGCCGCAATTTGCTTTCCGCAATTTGCATCCGGCAAGCTGGAGATCAAAGTTTTTCACCGCAGTTAAAATGTTGTTTTTGAAAGTCAAAATGTCAACAAATATAAAATGAAGCAGAATATTTCGTTAGATAAAAACATATTGTGAATTTTGGAAATGATTACATCTGTCTTTATTCAATACATTTTGACTTTTGGAGTTTACAATGCTTTAGCATTATCGGAAATGTTTGGACCACACGAATCGGAAACAATTTTATGCAGCCTCTAATGAAATCTAGAATGAATAAATAGTTCTGTTATATTAGGACTCAGAACCTCAGAATCAGTGTCAGACGAACTGTCAAGAGACCAAGAGACATCGCTCTCTGCTCCTCCATCAGACTCTGCATCATCAATGTTCTCAAGCAAGGATAAAACCTCAGTGACAGTCATTTTCTTTCTTGTTGCCATTTTGACGGTAAAGCTAAGTTTTAGCTTATGAAAAGCATACAAAACTGCCAGAGAAAGGTTGCTAGGCAACAGCTACGCACATCTTTAACCGCGGGAAAAAGCGCTGAGGAGATACGCCTGCAATATGTGCGGTCAAATTGACCGCTATGGCCATTCAAGGTAGAAATACTCAGAACTCTTTTGTGTTTTGAAATTTTAATAAAATAACAATGTTAAAATAAAATTTACATTAATTTAAGAAAAGTCATGGAACTGTAGTTATATGGGTTTTATTTCAACAAAGTTATTACATTGCAAATCTTTAAAACGGTCAAAATGACTGCCTTGGTAGTTCTAGTGTTAAGGCGGTCCTTTACAAAGCGGTGTGACTAAATTCACTATTAGCAGGCATATTTTTTTATCACTTCTAACAAGCTTCCCCTAGTGCCTCATTCCCCTGACGATTAACACGGAGTAACTACTGTGATCCGATCCGTCTGATGCTTTGACTTCTGTAAATGGAGACAGAAGACTCTTTAAAGACACAAAGATGTGGCTACTGTCCCATCTTTAAGGCAACATGTCTTTCCCTCCCTATTCCCATGACAACGAGCAAACCCTCATTTAACCCTGGTTCACAGAAGAATAGGCCCTACGTTTTTGTATGTGTATTCAGAGCATGGATTCGCCGCCATTGACTTCAATTGAGATTCAAAAGACAAGGGCTTTTTTGGAGCTGCGTTCAGCCTTTTAAAGGAAATGTTCTGCAGGCGGTCCCTAGAGCCTCGCCGAGCTGTCGCTCCCTTCTACAAATGCATAAATAGATCAGGGAATACATAAATCAAAATAAGGATGACAGCAGGAGCGATTTGGAGGCGGAAAGAAACGGCAATAAAACTCCATCAATGTGTCGTTTTTTGGCGTCTTTTTTTTTCTCCGAGAGCATCTTTGGAACCTTCAGGAGGTCTCGGCCAATCAGTGGCTGGCATGGCCAATCACAGGTAGCCTGGCAGCAGGGAGGATGGTCACCATGACAACCCCCAATATATGTTACACAGTCATAACAGCCCAGTTTTTTTCCCCCTTTTTTGGGATAAGTGGAAGCAGCAGACTGGAGAGGTATGAGGAGACAGAATGCTTGTCATACACCAACGAAACAAAAACCTCTAGTATGTCGTGTCAGTTTATAAAAGATCGGATGCTTTCTCTTGGCTTGCTTTTGCCGGATACTTTTCCATTTCCACTTTTTTCCATATGGAATTACTAATTTAATTGGTTTTCTTTGGGAATAAATTAAATAATGTGTCTTGAAAGGGGTCTCATCATGGCCTTGTGGTTTGCTCACATGCTGACAACACATCGAGCCATGGTGATTGTGGGAAATACTGGTTCGATTCCAGTTTGCATGGTGTGAAGAAGCCAGTTCTTGCCATTTTCTCCTCAATAGTGCAACAACTAAATGATAAAAATATATTAAAATCAGTTATAAAAATGCATCAAGTATTTTTTGAACAAAATGTGCATTTTGCATCCAATAAATCAATTTAATACATAAATAATTGACATTAAATTAGGCGATTTTTACTTTTTTTTTTTTTTTTTTTTTTTTTTTTGGATCATGGACATTGAAAATGTCTCTACGATCTGCTTTTGAAGAAATATTGTAGTATTGTGCTATAGTGCACATTCTGTCGGTTGCAGTTTTGGCGGCTCTTACCCAACATACGGTACATTCACTTACATTTACATCACATGTTTAGCAACACAGCTGTAGGGTTACACTCACATGATATTGCAGGCAATCATTAGTTTATTTTTTGCATGCGTTTTAAAGCCTTGCCAGTTAAACATTTTATTCACAAGCTGTTCTGACATACGCTTTTCTGAGAGCACAAGAAAATTTGATGTGTCTGCTTATTAGATCCGTGCTTGAGGTCTTAAAGTGACAGCAGCCTAATGTACCTGCTGCCATTTGTCATTAATTTTAATCATCGAAAAAACAAACAAAAAAAAGGGGGAAAGAGAAAATCACTTACTGTTCTTCACTGATTAACTTCAGTAACTTTAATAAGAATCAATGAATTAATTTTTACAGTGAAGTCTATGTAGTTTTCACATTTTTACATTCATTCATTTTCTTGAATGCTAATGTTAAATACTATAGCTTTATCTCATTTGCATATTGTATTTATCCTATTATTTGTTTAATAAAATCAATATGAAAAAGAATTGTGATAAAATGGTGAATCGTGATCTTGCTGAAAAAAAAATCAGGATATAATATTTCCCATATCGCCCATCACTACATTTAAATGTTCTGTAAGTGATTTCAGCCATTTTGCTAACTTCCACCATTTTGTTCAAATAAACCACAGGCCATCTTTTCAAACTCTGCCATCCAAAATCATCAATCTAAAAACCTGAACATACAAAATGATTGACTGACAGAGTCTTTCTGATTATTTATTTATTTATTTATTTATTTATTTATTTCCTCCAATTTAGCAGTTCTTATATGTGGCTGGTTTGGGACCCTAGGCACAAGACATAAAAAAAAAAAAAAAAGAAAGAAATTTAGATTGTATGATATGAGATACTTTACATTACTTCACATTTTACTTTTTTGGGAAATTTGCACACATGCGGTAATAAAATTGATTTATCACACTTATTGACAGATTTCTAGGACTGCATGAGTAATTGAAATAAAACTAAAATTGCGATTATGGCCTTGTGCAATTATCACATCCCAAAGACTGCAATTTAATGAAATAAACAAGTGCTTTGTATTTCATAGTGAAATGTGGCACTTTTTTCTTTTACTATAAAGCAGCTCATCGTTTTATAGAAAAATTGATAATCACATTTTTTTTTTTTTTTTTTTTCAAATTTTGCAACCCTACAGACACGTACAGAAAATGGGTAGCTTTTTATTAAAATCACATTCGCAACATGTCCAAAAACCTGAACATGCAAAACGATTGACAGACAGAGAGCTTTTCTGATCGGCTAGTTTCCTGATTGGTTGACACAGAAATAGTTGTGATATCTCACGATATCTATTAGATAATCGAGACATTTCATGTGTGGTTTTCCTAAAGTGAATTGCTGCCTTAGAGCGTTTTTGGATGATTATTAGCACCAAATTCCTCTCCCCATCTACCGACTATGCCAAAAGAATGTGAAAAAGCCCATGTCTTGATGTCTCTGAAGCAGTCTGAACTCTTCAACTGAACTGTTGCATAATATATGTCTAGTGTCTGTTTTTTTTTTCTTTATTGACCGGTCATTTTTTTCCCTCTCTCCAGTCTGAAGCTCGAATGTGACAAGCTGGCCAGTGAGAAGTCAGAAATGCAACGTCATTATATCATGGTAAGTCTGCACAGAACGCACTCTTCTCCAGAGGCTAGATGTGCCGGAACATATTCACATCTGCAAGAAACTCACCTAGCCCTTACCTGTCCGATTTCATTGTGTCTTATTCTCTGTCTTCATCTACACTGTCTTTTCTGCTACTCCATTAACATTCTGTTCCTCCTGTCCGCCCAGAGGCGTCATGCACCATAGACTGTTATTTTATGTTATGTTTATGTTATGTTAGCTTGATGATTCTTATATCATTATATTATATTATGTTATATTATACATTTCTTTTTTTTTTGTTATTTACAATCAACTTCAAGTTTTTATATATTACATTATTTTTTTTTAACTTGGTGTTTTTTTATATGTGGTGATTCATTTATATTATACGTTTTAAATTTTTTCAGCTTGGTTCTTATATTATGCTCATTCTCGATTTAGGAGAGGTATGAAAAAAAAAAAAAAAAATCAAGAGTCTTTTTGTACCTGCATCAGCAAATTATTTGCAGAAATTAAGCAAACAAGTTTAAGTTTGCTTGTTAATTTGCATACTTGTTTATTTACTCAATTATTTAATAATTTGCTTAATTTTATTATCAATGACGTGCACAAAATGTGAATCATTGTCCATTATTTTGTGAGCAATTGGTGATAAAGAAACATGCCACGTTGCAATGTTGCAAATATTCCATTTCCATCTCGAACGCCAGTCAATTATTCACTACAGAAACTGCAAGTAAAAACTGACAGAGCTTTTGGCATCTGATGCTGCATATTCTCTTAGAGATGATGAGAGATGAATCTATACTATGAAATTGTTGTGGGGAAAATGAATTATAATATTAATTTGACAATAAAAGTAGCCTAATAATTTAAAATGCCATGCGTGCCCATCCGCTATGTCACTGTTAAGGGCTAAACAGCGTCCATCAGGTACGGCATCAAAGCGATTAACTCTTTCATCCAAATTCACATGAATGGCCCGTTCACCGTTCAGTAGCCTATATACTGCAATGTCCAAGAGTCTCTCTTGTCTCATGGTGTTTCCTATGTATGTTTTCAGTTGGTGCAAGCAAGAAAGATTTCATTCACATGATGCGATGTTCATCGGCACAAATAACTTAAAGAGGTTGTCAGTGTTTACTAGACTGTCGACTAGCTTTGACTCTCTGAACAGTGAGTTTTTCCTTCTTGTGCCCTGAAAAAGTGATGGTTGCTTTCGAAACACTGCTTCATGAAGCTTTGAAACATTTACGAATCTTTTGTTTTGAATCAGTGGTTGCTTGTATCAAACTACCAAAGTCATGTGATTTCAGTAAACGAGGCTACGTTACGTCAAAGCCTGTTACGTCTCGAAACGTTTCAAAATTTCAGTGGTTCTTTGCTGGGCAGTGATCTCTGTGAACTTGCTTAAGGATGTTTTAATAAGACATTGGTATAATTAAAAATAATAATATTAGTTAATAGCCTCTTGTTTAGCCTGTTTAGCTGAGCCATCCATGGAATAAACAAAATTGATAATAAAAAAACACATACACACATTATACAGACACTTGATATTTAATCTATCATCTTAGTAAAATGTATCAAATGCAATTTATCATCTTTCAATAAAACATTTACAATGGGTTTGTAAAAGGTGTTTTTATGCATGTTTGGCCTGAGTTTTTATTTACACTGTTCTGACCAGCAGGGGTCACCAGCATGTGGCGTTTCGATCTCTTCGAAACAGTGAATGATTTTGCGGAGCAATGGTTCAATTATCACTACCCAGAACGGGCCATTCATGTGGATGTGGATGTGGATTTGGATCTCGCTCAGGACTTGCACTGTCTGTGGAGGCCTGACTCAAGCCCAAAGTATACTTTGGCCGTTCCGCGACGGTCCACAGACTGTAATTTTCCAATTTTTGTGACCACGCTGATGGTGCGCATGCAACAGCACATGTGCAAGTGACTAGACAGTCCACTAGATAGTGTGCATGCGACGAACGCGTCTTTCCATGTTATGGCCTAATGGTTAGAGTCAGGGGGGACTTATACCCACAAACCTCCCGAATGTCGCATGTTCCTAACCCCCAATCGCTCCCCAGGTGCCACAGCAAGAATGGCTGCCCACTGCTCTGGGTGTGTGTTCACAGTGTGTATGTGTGTTCAATACTCACTGCTGTGTGTGCACAATAGACTGTAAAAAAAAAAAAATGGACGACGCACCTTCACTCTCTTCTGTTGTAGTAACTGAAGCCAGTAGTGTGCCAATATGGCGCTGACATTTTGAGTCTCGAGTCTGCGCAGTAGTGAGCGCAAAGTGGAGCCGGGACATCAACGTTCCGCCTACACTGAGAACAACTCATTATGTCTGTATGAAATAAACAGTTATGAAAATGTAGGAATTAAAGTTAAAGCTCCAATCCCCTAGCAAAGATCCAGAAAAAAGTCAGTTGGTGCCTCAGCTGAAATTGACAGCTTCTCTGAGTGAAGTAGTCACTGTCAATCATGAGATCACACCATGACATCACACAACTAAAACCAAGCTTCTTTAAAGAACGAACACTTGAACTAACACCAGCGTGATAAAAGCTGCCTAAAATTATAGAAATTGTCTTTGGAAAAAACAATTTTAAGTGTAATTTAATTTAGTTTGTCTCACGACCCATTAGAATACATGGAGAGGGCGGGGTTTATGGCCTATACTGCTTCCAGCCACCTGGGGGCGATCAAGACACTTTGGCTTCATTTTTCAGGACTCGTGTGGCACTCTTGGTGTGCACTTGGATGGGTGAAATGCAGAACACAAATTCCGAGTATGGGACACCATAATTGGCTACACGTAATGTCACTTTCACTTTTTCACTTTCCACGCTCAAGGCCAAAGGAGTATATTTTAAAAGGCTTGCGCGCTCAACTGTGCACAAGACGGAGCAGAACGTGGAAAATGTAGTATACCCAGGCAGTAACCACTCTAAATTGTATTGGAGCTGATGGCACACATCAAGGAAACTCCATGACTACAATAAATATGCCCCGCTTGCCACCAAACATATAAGGAAACTCCATATATATATATGTGTTTTTTTTTTTATTTACAAACAGCTTAATGGTTATTTTATATTACATTATATTATTTTGTATTTATTCATTTACTTTCAATAATTCTTCAATTTATGTTTCAATAAATATTTTTCTTTCAGTAACTGTAACTTAATTTTTTAAGAAATTGAAAATCTTTCTCAATCTCAAATCTTTCAGGTTTGGCCCTAATGTTTCAGGCTCCAACATGTATGCTTTGTCTTCCTCTCTTTTCTAGTCTCCATCCCCCCATCCCCTCTTTTTTACCTTGTCTGCCATTCCTTCTTTTGTCCATACTCTGCTCTTTTTTTTTTTTTTTTTTCCTCCATCCCCTGATGATATTCCCTCCCTCCCCTCCACTCTAACCTCGTTGTCTCCGGTCCGGGCCTTGTGTTGCCGTCTGATATTCCGCCTCTAATTGATCCGTCGAGCGGCTTAATCTCATTTAATCTGTGCGGCGTTGCTCTCACACTCATCAGCCAGAGCGCCCTCCCTTCCTCTAATAGCCTATCGGGTTCCCCTGCTCTGTCCGCACCCGCTGGAAGAAGGGGAGGGTGGGCGTCCGCTTTGCGTGGGTGGTAATTGCTTTAGGGACCTACTGCTGCTTGGCAAAGCCGACCCTGATCCAACTCTGGCTCCATCACTGATGCTCCCCAGTCTTGTTTAGCAGCCGAGGTTGTGTTACACTGCTCGTTGATGTGTGGAAGATGAGCGAGGCTAACACTTTAGCACGTAATATGTGTTACGCTGTGGTCCTAGATGTTCAATGATATAATACGATGTGTTCATGTCTGACTTGGTTTATTTTTTTGCAGTACTATGAGATGTCCTATGGGCTGAACATCGAAATGCACAAGCAGGTGAGTTTGTTCCCTCTGTTTAATCTGACAAATTACACCCATCCCTCAGAGGAGGTTTAAATGTTCAGATGTTCATCTTCATCACTTTTACTCAACTTTATTAAATGCTGATGCTTTTAGTTTGAGACTGTCTAAACACAGAAGTGCCAGATCATGCTTTAAAGGGTTAGTTCACCCAAAAATGAAAAAAATGTCACCATTTACTCACCTCATGTTGTTCCAAACCCATAAGACTTTCATTCATCTTCGAAACAAAACATGCTGCATAACATGAGAATGAATCACATTGTTTCTTGAGGAAGTTCAAACGTGCTGCAAACGCACAAGAATGAACTGATTGGTTCTTCCAGAAGCTCAAACATGCTGCGTAACACGTGAGAATGGGCCTCGAACGTGCTGCGTAACACGTGAGAATGGGCCTCGAACGTGCTGCGTAACACGTGAGAATGAACCTTATTGGTTCTTGCAGAAGCTCAAAGGTGCTGTGTGACACAATTAACCTCATTGGTTCTCGCACATAAAGCAAGCATGATTGAGCGTCCATTTACCATATCTGATGTTGTGCGCTGAGGATTGTTTATATGTGAATAAAAGCCTAAATTCAGTGTTAATTTTATAAAGAGATCATGTCTCTTCAGAAAACTCAGACTAAATCGATCTCTTTATGAATATTTTGAAGCGTCAAAGTGGTAGTTGTGTGGACTGTCAATGTCTTCGTTTGTGTTTCGAAGATGAACAAGTCTTATGGGTTTGGAACGACGTGAGGAAATTATGACAGATTTTTAATTGTTAAAGGGTTAGTTCACCCAAAAAATAGACAATTATTTGATAATTATTTATACTATTTGACTAAACTTTATAGGCTGTGATAGCTGGTAGATTTTGAATGAATATGGGACACATCTGATGGCCAGCAGGTCCAAAAAACACTGAAATATGAGTCTATAAGAATTAACCTTTTTTTTTTTTTTTTTTGGATTGTTTTTCTAAGACTTTCATGGCTCCATCACAAAGAAGTAATAAAAAATAATTCTGAAGGATCATTTGACTGAAGACTGGAGTAATGATGCTGAAAATTCAGCTTTGCATCACAGATATACAAGTATATAAATGAGTATATTTGAATCATGCAGAGCCAAACCACAACAAAATGAGAAATGCTCCAATAAGTGTTGATCTATAGAAGCTTCTAATGTCTATAGTGTCACCTGTATGTGCCAGACAGTTAGTGGTTAGATGGACGTCGAAATCTAAGCATGTGCCTCTGCCACTGCTGCAGTCAGTCTCAAGAACACAATTAATCAGTCCCTGCCCCTTTATGTGACACAGGTGAAATATGTTTTAAAAAAGTCAGTCATCCATGGAAGAGTGTGTGCGAGAGAGAAATACAGGGCATGAATGCAAAGAATAAGGCATGCCAGTGTTTGGTATGCAGTCATCTCACTTTTTCTCTCTCTCCCCTGCATGCTGTATGAAGTGTCAGCATGGCAGGCTATTGAAACAGGGTTATTGTTGCCTCTCTCTTTGTCCCACTGCATGTTTTTTTTTTTTGTTGTTTTTTTTGTTTTTTTCTCAAGCTTTCGCAGGCTTTTTCAGTACTCAGAAAAATCACGTTCCCTGACATGAGCTTTCTCCATCTATACATTAATCTCTTTTAAGTAGTTTTATTAACTAATACGTGTGTATATTATATTATATTATATTATATTATATTATATTATATTATATTATATTATATTATATTATATTATATTATATTATATTATATTATATTATATTATATTATATTATATTTATATTATATTATTGGAGCTGAATAACTGAGGGATTTGTGACAACTTTAAAAGGGAAGAATTTGCTGAGCAGTTGTGTGTGTGTGTGCGTGTGCGTGCGTGTGTGTGTGCGTGCGTGTGTGTGTGTGTGTGTGTGTGTGTGTGTGTGTGTGTGTGTGTGCATGTGTGCGTGTGTGTTTCTCTCTCCCTGCAGGCAGAGATCGTGAAGAGATTAAATGGGATCTGTGCTCAAGTCTTGCCTTACCTGTCTCAAGAGGTACAGAGAGATAGCAGCATTACCTCAGCTTTTAGTTTATAGCATTACATGTCGTCTTAAATGCTCTGTTAGTCTGATTTGATTTTAATGAATTTAATGTGAATGTGGGATCTTAAGGAGCATATAGTATGAGATGTGATTGTGATTGTTTTTTGTTTTTTTTTCTTCAGCACCAGCAGCAGGTTCTGGGGGCAATAGAGAGAGCCAAACAGGTCACCCCACCAGAGATGAACTCCATCATACGGGTACGGGCTCATGTGGGCGACACACAGGTTTATACAGATAGCAGATGTTTATGGAAATGCATCTGAATGAGTTTATGGTCTAATTATTTATAAAGAAATTCATTATTAATTATTGTTGTGCATTGTTGCTGTGCATTTATATGGCTCTCTGAATATGTTAACTCAAAAAAAAAAAAAAAAAAAAAAAAGTATAGGAATTTTCACTGAGAAATTGCTAAGTAAATAGTAAAGAATAGTAAATTTCACAAATTTATTACAAAGAAATGGTAAGTAAAACATTGAATTAAACTAAATTTTGAAGTAGAAAGACTAAATAGTATTATCTTGTTAAATTTACACAAATAACCTTTGTTTTATTTACAACTTCAAAAAATATTTTGCAGTGCATGACGATAACTACTTTAATATTGCAAAAGCGTTTACAGCTTTTGCTTTGTACAGTGATAATATGCACAAGCAATATTATAAATAACATGACCAATAAAATAAAGCCATGAGAGGCTATGCAGTGTAACTTTTGAGATGAAACTATGTTATAGTAATGTTGTAAGTGCAAAGTACACTAAAGCTGGGTGCACACTGTGCGATTTATAATAGTCCTTTACGCTTGTTGCTTGTCAGACTGTACGAACGTGATCCTCTTGTCACACTGTTGGATCTCAGCTGTCATTAATGTCAGACTGTACGACAGTCAAGATGCATTAAAAACTGACGCACGCTTGAAAACTTGTCCGAAGTTTTACATCATCAACCCATACACGCTCGGTGGCTGTGAGCTGCATTACACATGGGACTGAAATGGTGGCTAACAAAGAAATCTTTAGCATTTTGATCACGGCTTGTCTTAAAAAACCAAGACAGTTTGACATTCGTCGTGAACATGTCAAACTAGCAATCAAAAACTGCAGATTTTAGCCTGGGATTGTAGAAATCTTTTAGGATTCTCAAAATTTGTCTCAGATGAACAAATCATGACCAAAATCGCACGGCGTGCACCCGCCTTAAGAGAGTGTAACAAAATGTAAGAAAATACAGAAGTAACAAGACTATGTGTGTGTTGTGTAGCAGCAGCTCCAGGCTCACCAGCTCTCTCAGCTGCAGGGGCTGGCGCTGCCCATGACCCCTCTCCCTCTTGGTCTCAGCCAACCGGCCGGCCTCCCCGCAGTCACCTCCAGCTCCGGCCTCTTCTCCCTCTCCAGCATCCTGGCCTCTCAGGCCCAGCTGGCCAAGGAGGACAAGAGCACACGCGAGACATCCGACAGCCACCGCGAGGAAGACGGAGACAAGTCCGACTAGTCGCCCGCCAAACCCGTTCCTTCATCCAGTCATCATCGAGCAGAGGCACTTGTTCCCCTTTTTCTTTTCCTTCATTTTCCACTCTTTTTCCATCTTTCTATCTTCCCTCTAAATTGCTACTGTGTTCACATACCTAACGTCATTCGTTCTGGATCATTCCACCAGCTTTCTATATGTATCTATACCAATCCACCTTTTTATTGTGTTACGGATGCTTGATTTTATTTTATTTACACCATTTCTTGCCTGCGTGTATGTATATATCTATCTAAAATATATATATATATATATATATATATATATATATATATATATTATATATATATATATATATATATATATATATATATATATATATATATATATATATATATATATATATATATATATATATATATATATATATATATATATATAATATAATATTGTATATTTCTTATGCTCTTTGTGGAAATGGTCTACAAAATGGTGCGACCGTTAATGGACCATCGACCCTTCAGTAATAATTCCTCTTTGTTGTTTTTTTTTTTTCCCCCACTCACTTTCTTCCTCTTAAAATCTTTCACCTTTTAAAGCTACAATCTACAATAACTGAGTCAAAAGCACTTTGGCCCTAGGCAGTAACTCTGAGACTAAAAGCAACTTTGCATCTAAAAACTTAGCCGCAGCATAATCCATTTAGCGTTTAAAGGATCGGTGTTATTGTTTGAAGGCACGGCTGTTGCATCCATCCTACCTTAAAGGGATAGTTCAAGTAAAAATTAGGTTTCATTTTTATGTTGTTCCAAATTTATTTTAACTACATTCTTCCGTGGAACACAAAAGGAGATGTTTTGAAGAATGTTCACACTGGTGAATGGAAACACTTTTGTCACAAGTGACTAAAAAAAATCCTAGACTTGTGTACTACATTTTAAATGTTCTGAAGACATTGGTTTCATTCATTGGAAATTTAGCTTGATAGCGTCACAATTTTTCATTCTTTCTTTTATTTTTTGTATGGAAAAGGCCAGCTCCGACATTCCTCAAAAAACATCTTTTGCACTTCATAAAAGAAAGTCTTACAGATTGACATGAGAGTGAGTAAAGGTGATCAAATATTCATGCCGTTTCAAACCTGTTTGACTTTTCTTCCGTGGAAGACAAAAGGTGATGTTTTGAGGAATGTCCAAGCTGCTCCTTTCTATACAATGAAAGTGAATGGGGACCAAAAAATAAACTATTTAAGCATCACAGAACTAGTCCCCATGACTGCTGTATTACATTCCAAGTGATCTGAAGCCATTCACTACAATTATTCACTGGAAATTTTGCTTGATAGCTGTGGTCACCATTCACTTTCATTGTATGGGAAAGAGCAGCTTGGATATTGCTCTAAACATCTCCTTTTGTCTTCCACTTAAGAAAGTCATACGGATTTGGAATGACGTGAGGGTGAGTAAATGATCTTCCTTTTGTTTCAAACCTGTTTGACTTGCTTTTGTTCTGTGAAACACAAAAGGTGTTTTAAGGAATGTCCAAGCTGTTCCTTTGCATACAATGAAAGTGAATGGGGACCAAAGCTGTCAAGCTTCAAAACCTTGCTTGAACATGGCTCAAAACATCTCCTTTTGTGTTTCACATAAAATATAATGTCATACAGGTTTGGAGCAATATGAGGGTGAGTAAATGATGACAGAATTTCCAATTTTGGGTGAACTGTCCTTTCAAACTGCTTGATGAAACGTGATGAATAATGTTGAAATGAAGAAAGAGCATTTCTACAAGGCCATTCGACGTACTGTATATCTATCTACCTGCTTGCCTGATTTCTAATGTGTTTGGAAGCTGTGTTGTGCTGTCTTAGACAGAGAATATTAGATGAATCCTCTGAGAAGCTAGCTAACCTGCTCACCAAGTGAAAAGGGATGCTGTTTAAAAAGATATTTTTCTTTTTTTTAATAGTAATGTTGAATGTCTACATGGTGAAAGTCATGTTGTTTTGTTTATAAGGTAAGTTGTAAGAGAAAGGTATTTGAAAAATTAGAAGCACCTTCTTTTAAAAAAAAAAAAAAGTCATTGTTTTGATCGCACTACAGACAAAGGAAGTATGTGAAATCATATGCATGAAGTATAACAAGCCCTCCCAACAAAGAGAAAAGAAATTCATAACACACTGCCTCAAGTTGTCTTAAGGTAAAAGCTAGGATGCAAACATGTGCGTTTTTCATAAACGGTCTCCCAGTGTGATGTTGTTGTATGTAGTATGAGATTCTACCAAGAGGGGGCAGTAAGTCCATAGCAAGTCCACACTAACACCCTCAGGGTCATGTTAGTTTAGAGTTGTGCTATTTTAAGTGTCCTATGTATGTTTCTGCAGACATATGATATAAAATATGCTTGTTTTGACATGCCCACAAAATAAACTGTTCTAACATCTATTCGGTTAGAAGTTTGAATCAAGAAAAAGCTTTTTTTGTGTGTGTCATATTGAAACTCTAACTTGCAGCTATAGCAGTAGATTGTCGTGTTTTCAAGGCAGTCACATTTTCGTCTGTTTTCTCATTTTGATCTATTCTGGAAATTAAAACCAGATATATCACGGCTTTTTTTCTTCTTCTAGGTCTACGCTTTTTGACTGTCATTGTCTGGATGCTTTAGATTTGGTTTGTCCAAAATCGTAGACGCATTTAAACTAGTGCTGTCAAATCGATTAATCGCGATTAATCACATCTAACACAAAAGTTTCTAAATATACAGTATGTGTATATATACATATATATATGCATCTAACATATATAGAGTATGTATATATTATATATATATTTACAAACTTTTATGTTGGATGCGATTAATCGCGATTAATTGTGAATAATCGATTTGACAGCACTAGTTTAAACCATATTGGATTAAGGAGTGAAGCTGCTTCCTAAACTTGTGTTAATGCGACGGTGCACTGTTTTTCAGTTAAAAGCCAGAATTATGGCAGTGCCAACATTAGAAAACATAAATTAAAGGCCACTTAATAATATTGTAGTGCTTTCAAAACAAATGTGCTCACATTTTTTATTGGTACAATGTTTTCTGTTTGATTCTGCCAGTGTATTTATGATAGAAGTACCAGGATTTATCCTTGTGGCTTGCTACATATGCTCAAATCTATTGTTTTTTTTTTTGTTTTTTTTTTAAGGACAAAAAGTAGTGGTCGCTGAGTAAAATGTTAAGAGTTCAAAATCAGATCTAGACAAATGAGAAGTGTTTTGCTATGAAGGTGGGCCGCGGTGTACTGTATGTGTACGTTATACATAGACCTAAAGCTTTATGTGCAAACGGATGCTTTCGTGTCAGTCTTGAATGATACGTCTGTGTTTTAGAGGACTCTTAACTTGTGAGGCACTTGAGAACAGGTTGTCGCCCCCGTCATCCTTTCTTTCCTTCTTGAACCCCCGACAGTCCTCTCCTCCCAGAATTCATTGCTTGCCTTTTGACATTTCTTACAAGCATTGTAAGCATTCTGTGCTTTATAAAAGTCTCTTCATTT